>NW_027097652.1:0-29627 GCF_019320115.1 Miscanthus floridulus | reverse complement strand
TCTCGTTTCGGCGGTCCGTTTGGATAGTGTTAGTATTAGAAATATGTGCACGGTTGTGCCAAACGTACCATAGGCCCAGAAATCATTTTGGACGCACCCGATGGTACTCCTAGGTGACGAGGCTCAAGTGGAATCTTGTTCGTCCGTTTGGAGATCGTGTTAGTATTCGTGCAAGACAGGTGCACGGTTGTTCCAAACAAGGCTCGCAAATCAATTCATAAGACCGATGGAACTCCTAGATACGAGGCTCAACTGGAATCTTGTTTCAGTCCATTGTAGATAGTGTTAGTATTAGTGCAAGACAGATCATGTTTTGTTCCAAACAAGGCTCAGAAATCATTTGGACCGCACCCGATAGAACTCCTAGGTGACAAGGCTCAAGTGGAATCTCGTTTCGGTCCGTTTGGATTAGTGTTATATTAGTGCAAGATAGGTGCACGGTCGGGCCAAATGTACCATAGGCTCAAAATCATTTTGGACGCACCCGATGGTACTCCTAGGTGATGAGGCTCAAGTGGAATCTTGTTTTGGTCGGTTTGGGAGATAGTGTTAGTATAAGTGCAAGATAGGTGCATGTTTTGTGCCAAACAGACTCGAAAATCATTTTTTAGAAGCACCGATGGAACTCTTAGTGATGATGAGGCTCAAGTGGAATCTTATTTCGGTCCGTTTGGAGATAGTGTTAGTTATAGTGCAAGATAGGTGCACAGTTTGTTCCAAACAAGGCTCAAAAATCATTTTGACCGCACCCGATAGAACTTCTAGGTGATGAGGTCAAGTGAAATCTTGTTTCGGTTGTTTGGATATATTGTTAGTATTAGTGTAAGATAGGTGCAAGGTTTGTGCCAAACGTACCATAGGCTCATAAATCATTTTGCACACACCTAATGGTACTATTAGGTGACGAGGATCAGTGGAATCTCGTTCGGTCCGTTTGGATAGTGTTAGTATTAGTGGAAGATATGTGCACGGTTTGTGCCAAACGTACCACAGGCCCAGAAATCATTTTGGACGCACCCGATGGTACTCCTAGGTGACGAGGCTTAAGTGGGATCTTGTTTTGGTCCGTTTGGAGATGTTAGTATTAGTGCAAGATAGTGCACGGTTTGTTCCAAACAAGGCTCGGAATCATTTAGAAGCATCCGATGAACTCCTAGATGACGAGGCTCAAGTGGAATCTTGTTTCGGTCTATTTGTAGATAGTGTGAGTATTAGTGCAAGACAGATGCACGTTTTGTTCCAAACAAGGCTTGGAAATCATTTGGTCCGCACTCGATAGAACACCTACGTGACAAGGCTCAAGTGGAATCTCGTTTTGGTCCGTTTGGAGATATGTTAGTATAAGTGCAAGATAGGTGCATGTTTTTGTGCCAAACAAGACTCAAAAATCATTTTAGAAGCCACCCGATGGAACTCTTAGGTGATAGGCTCAAGTGGAAATCTTTTTCGGTCCATTTGGATATAGTGTGTATTAGTGCAAGATAGGTACATAGTTTGTTCCAAACAAGGCTCAAAAATCATTTTGACCGCACCCGATAGAACTTCTAGGTGATGAGGCTCAAGTGAAATCTCGTTTCGGTCTGTTTGGATATATTGTTAGTATTAGTGCAAGATAGGTGCACGGTTTGTGCCAAACGTACCATGGGCTCATAAATCATTTTGCACGCACCCGATGGTACTATTAGGTGACAGGCACAGTGGAATCTCGTTTCGGTCCATTTGCATAGTGTTAGTATTAGTGGAAGATATGCACGGTTTTGCCAAACGTACCATAGGCCTAGAATTATTTTGGACGCACCCGATGGTACTCCTAGGTGACAGCTCAAGTGGAATCTTGTTTCGGTCCGTTGGAGATAGTGTTAGTATTAGTGCAAGACAGGTGCAGGGGTTTGTTCCAAACAAAGGCTCGGAAATCATTTTGACTGCACCCGATAGAACTCCTAGGTGACGAGGCTCAACTGGAATCCTCGTTTCGGTCCATTTGGATAGTGTTAATATTAGTGCAAGATTGTGGGACGGTTTGTAACAAACGTAACATAGGCTTAGAAATCATTTTGCACGCACCCGATGGTACTCCTAGGTGACGAGGCTCAGTGGAATCTTGTTTCGGTCCATTTGGAGATAGTGTTAGTATCAGTGCAAGATAGATGCCGGTTTGTGCCAAACAAGGCTCGGAAATCATTTTGCACGCACCCGATGGTACTCCTAGGTGACGAGGCACAAGTGGAATCTTGTTTCGGTCCGTTTGGAGATAGTGTTTGTATCAGTGCAAGATATGTGCACGGTTTTGTGCCAAACAAGGCTCGGAAATCATTTCGGAGCACCCGATGAAACTCCTAGATGACGAGGCTCAAGTGGAATCTTGTTTCGGTCCGTTTGTAGATAGTGTTAGTATTAGTGCAAGACAGATGCATGTTTTGTTCTAAACAAGGCTCGGAAATCATTTGGACCGCACCCGATAGAACTCCTAGGTGACAAGGCTCAAGTGGAATCTCGTTTTGGTCCGTTTGGATATAGTGTTAGTTTTAGTGCAAGATAGGTGCACGGTCTGTGCCAAACGTATCATAGGCTCAGAAATCATTTTGGACGCACCCGATGGTACTCCTAGGTGATGAGGCTCAAGTGGAATCTTGTTTCGGTCCGTTTGGAGATAGTGTTAGTATAAGTGCAAGATAGGTGCACGGTTTGTGCCAAACAAGGCTCGGAAATCATTTCAGAAGCACCCGATGGAACTCTTAGGTGATGAGGCTCAAGTGGAATCTTATTTCGGTCCGTTTGGAGATAGTGTTAGTATTAGTGCAAGATAGGTGCACAGTTTGTTCCAAACAAGGCTCAAAAATCATTTTGACCGCACCCGATAGAACTTCTAGGTGATGAGGCTCAAGTGAAATCTCGTTTCGGTCTGTTTGGATATATTGTTAGTATTAGTGTTAGATAGGTGCACGGTTTGTGCCAAACGTACCATAGGCTCATAAATCATTTTGCACGCACCTGATGGTACTATTAGGTGACGAGGCTCAAGTGGAATCTCGTTTCGGTCCGTTTGGATAGTGTTAGTATTAGTGGAAGATATGTGCACGGTTGGTGCCAAACGTACCATAGGCCCAGAAATCATTTCGGACGCACCCGATGGTACTCCTAGGTGACGAGGCTCAAGTGGAATCTTGTTTCGGTCCGTTTGGAGATAGTGTTAGTATTAGTGCAAGACAGGTGCAGGGTTTGTTCCAAACAAGGCTCGGAAATCATTTTGACTGCACCCGATAGAACTCCTAGGTGACGAGGCTCAACTGGAATCTCGTTTCGGTCCATTTAGATATAGTGTTAATATTAGTGCAAGATATGTGGACGGTTTGTAACAAACGTAAACATAGGCTTAGAAATCATTTTGCACGCACCCCGATGGTACTCCTAGGTGACGAGGCTCAAGTGGAATCTTGTTTCGGTCCGTTTGGAGATAGTGTTAGTATCAGTGCAAGATAGATGCACGGTTTGTGCCAAACAAGGCTCGGAAATCATTTTGCATGCACCCGATGGTTACTCCTAGGTGACGAGGCACAAGTGGAATCTTGTTTCGGTCCGTTTGGAGATAGTGTTTGTATCAGTGCAAGATATGTGCACGGTTTGTGCCAAACAAGGCTCGGAAATCATTTCGGAAGCACCCGATGAAACTCCTAGATGACGAGGCTCAAGTGGAATCTTGTTTCGGTCCGTTTGTAGATAGTGTTAGTATTAGTGCAAGACAGATGCATGTTTTGTTCTAAACAAGGCTCGAAAATCATTTGGACCGCACCCGATAGAACTCCTAGGTGACAAGGCTCAAGTGGAATCTCGTTTTAGTCCGTTTGGATATAGTGTTAGTTTTAGTGCAAGATAGGTGCACGGTCTGTGCCAAACGTACCATAGGCTCAGAAATCATTTTGGACGCACCCGATGGTACTCCTAGGTGATGAGGCACAAGTGGAATCTTGTTTCGGTCCGTTTGGAGATAGTGTTAGTATAAGTGCAAGATAGGTGCACGGTTTGTGCCAAACAAGGCTCGGAAATCATTTCAGAAGCACCCGATGGAACTCTTAGGTGATGAGGCTCAAGTGGAATCTTATTTCGGTCCGTTTGGAGATAGTGTTAGTATTAGTGCAAGATAGGTGCACAGTTTGTTCCAAACAAGGCTCAAAAATCATTTTGACCGCACCCGATAGAACTTCTAGGTGATGAGGCTCAAGTGAAATCTCGTTTCGGTCTGTTTGGATATATTGTTAGTATTAGTGTTAGATAGGTGCACGGTTTGTGCCAAACGTACCATAGGCTCATAAATCATTTTGCACGCACCTGATGGTACTATTAGGTGACGAGGCTCAAGTGGAATCTCGTTTCGGTCCGTTTGGATAGTGTTAGTATTAGTGGAAGATATGTGCACGGTTTGTGCCAAACGTACCATAGGCCCAGAAAATCATTTCGGACGCACCCGATGGTACTCCTAGGTGACGAGGCTCAAGTGGAATCTTGTTTCGGTCCGTTTGGAGATAGTGTTAGTATTAGTGCAAGACAGGTGCAGGGTTTGTTCCAAACAAGGCTCGGAAATCATTTTGACTGCACCCGATAGAACTCCTAGGTGACGAGGCTCAACTGGAATCTCGTTTCGGTCCATTTAGATATAGTGTTAATATTAGTGCAAGATATGTGGACGGTTTGTAACAAACGTAACATAGGCTTAGAAATCATTTTGCACGCACCCGATGGTACTCCTAGGTGACGAGGCTCAAGTGGAATCTTGTTTCGGTCCATTTGGAGATAGTGTTAGTATCAGTGCAAGATAGATGCACGGTTTGTGCCAAACAAGGCTCGGAAATCATTTTGCACGCACCCGATGGTACTCCTAGGTGACGAGGCACAAGTGGAATCTTGTTTCGGTCCGTTTGGAGATAGTGTTTGTATCAGTGCAAGATATGTGCACGGTTTGTGCCAAACAAGGCTCGGAAATCATTTCGGAAGCACCCGATGAAACTCCTAGATGACGAGGCTCAAGTGGAATCTTGTTTCGGTCCGTTTGTAGATAGTGTTAGTATTAGTGCAAGACAGATGCATGTTTTGTTCTAAACAAGGCTCGGAAATCATTTGGACCGCACCCGATAGAACTCCTAGGTGACAAGGCTCAAGTGGAATCTCGTTTTGGTCCGTTTGGATATAGTGTTAGTTTTAGTGCAAGATAGGTGCACGGTCTGTGCCAAACGTATCATAGGCTCAGAAATCATTTTGGACGCACCCGATGGTACTCCTAGGTGATGAGGCTCAAGTGGAATCTTGTTTCGGTCCGTTTGGAGATAGTGTTAGTATAAGTGCAAGATAGGTGCACGGTTTGTGCCAAACAAGGCTCGGAAATCATTTCAGAAGCACCCGATGGAACTCTTAGGTGATGAGGCTCAAGTGGAATCTTATTTCGGTCCGTTTGGAGATAGTGTTAGTATTAGTGCAAGATAGGTGCACAGTTTGTTCCAAACAAGGCTCAAAAATCATTTTGACCGCACCCGATAGAACTTCTAGGTGATGAGGCTCAAGTGAAATCTCGTTTCGGTCTGTTTGGATATATTGTTAGTATTAGTGTTAGATAGGTGCACGGTTTGTGCCAAACGTACCATAGGCTCATAAATCATTTTGCACGCACCTGATGGTACTATTAGGTGACGAGGCTCAAGTGGAATCTCGTTTCGGTCCGTTTGGATAGTGTTAGTATTAGTGGAAGATATGTGCACGGTTTGTGCCAAACGTACCATAGGCCCAGAAATCATTTCGGACGCACCCGATGGTACTCCTAGGTGACGAGGCTCAAGTGGAATCTTGTTTCGGTCCGTTTGGAGATAGTGTTAGTATTAGTGCAAGACAGGTGCAGGGTTTGTTCCAAACAAGGCTCGGAAATCATTTTGACTGCACCCGATAGAACTCCTAGGTGACGAGGCTCAACTGGAATCTCGTTTCGGTCCATTTAGATATAGTGTTAATATTAGTGCAAGATATGTGGACGGTTTGTAACAAACGTAACATAGGCTTAGAAATCATTTTGCACGCACCCGATGGTACTCCTAGGTGACGAGGCTCAAGTGGAATCTTGTTTCGGTCCGTTTGGAGATAGTGTTAGTATCAGTGCAAGATAGATGCACGGTTTGTGCCAAACAAGGCTCGGAAATCATTTTGCATGCACCCGATGGTACTCCTAGGTGACGAGGCACAAGTGGAATCTTGTTTCGGTCCGTTTGGAGATAGTGTTTGTATCAGTGCAAGATATGTGCACGGTTTGTGCCAAACAAGGCTCGGAAATCATTTCGGAAGCACCCGATGAAACTCCTAGATGACGAGGCTCAAGTGGAATCTTGTTTCGGTCCGTTTGTAGATAGTGTTAGTATTAGTGCAAGACAGATGCATGTTTTGTTCTAAACAAGGCTCGAAAATCATTTGGACCGCACCCGATAGAACTCCTAGGTGACAAGGCTCAAGTGGAATCTCGTTTTAGTCCGTTTGGATATAGTGTTAGTTTTAGTGCAAGATAGGTGCACGGTCTGTGCCAAACGTACCATAGGCTCAGAAATCATTTTGGACGCACCCGATGGTACTCCTAGGTGATGAGGCACAAGTGGAATCTTGTTTCGGTCCGTTTGGAGATAGTGTTAGTATAAGTGCAAGATAGGTGCACGGTTTGTGCCAAACAAGGCTCGGAAATCATTTCAGAAGCACCCGATGGAACTCTTAGGTGATGAGGCTCAAGTGGAATCTTATTTCGGTCCGTTTGGAGATAGTGTTAGTATTAGTGCAAGATAGGTGCACAGTTTGTTCCAAACAAGGCTCAAAAATCATTTTGACCGCACCCGATAGAACTTCTAGGTGATGAGGCTCAAGTGAAATCTCGTTTCGGTCTGTTTGGATATATTGTTAGTATTAGTGTTAGATAGGTGCACGGTTTGTGCCAAACGTACCATAGGCTCATAAATCATTTTGCACGCACCTGATGGTACTATTAGGTGACGAGGCTCAAGTGGAATCTAGAACTCCTAGGTGACAAGGCTCAAGTGGAATCTCGTTTTAGTCCGTTTGGATATAGTGTTAGTTTTAGTGCAAGATAGGTGCACGGTCTGTGCCAAACGTACCATAGGCTCAGAAATCATTTTGGACGCACCCGATGGTACTCCTAGGTGATGAGGCACAAGTGGAATCTTGTTTCGGTCCGTTTGGAGATAGTGTTAGTATAAGTGCAAGATAGGTGCACGGTTTGTGCCAAACAAGGCTCGGAAATCATTTCAGAAGCACCCGATGGAACTCTTAGGTGATGAGGCTCAAGTGGAATCTTATTTCGGTCCGTTTGGAGATAGTGTTAGTATTAGTGCAAGATAGGTGCACAGTTTGTTCCAAACAAGGCTCAAAAATCATTTTGACCGCACCCGATAGAACTTCTAGGTGATGAGGCTCAAGTGAAATCTCGTTTCGGTCTGTTTGGATATATTGTTAGTATTAGTGTTAGATAGGTGCACGGTTTGTGCCAAACGTACCATAGGCTCATAAATCATTTTGCACGCACCTGATGGTACTATTAGGTGACGAGGCTCAAGTGGAATCTCGTTTCGGTCCGTTTGGATAGTGTTAGTATTAGTGGAAGATATGTGCACGGTTTGTGCCAAACGTACCATAGGCCCAGAAATCATTTCGGACGCACCCGATGGTACTCCTAGGTGACGAGGCTCAAGTGGAATCTTGTTTCGGTCCGTTTGGAGATAGTGTTAGTATTAGTGCAAGACAGGTGCAGGGTTTGTTCCAAACAAGGCTCGGAAATCATTTTGACTGCACCCGATAGAACTCCTAGGTGACGAGGCTCAACTGGAATCTCGTTTCGGTCCATTTAGATATAGTGTTAATATTAGTGCAAGATATGTGGACGGTTTGTAACAAACGTAACATAGGCTTAGAAATCATTTTGCACGCACCCGATGGTACTCCTAGGTGACGAGGCTCAAGTGGAATCTTGTTTCGGTCCATTTGGAGATAGTGTTAGTATCAGTGCAAGATAGATGCACGGTTTGTGCCAAACAAGGCTCGGAAATCATTTTGCACGCACCCGATGGTACTCCTAGGTGACGAGGCACAAGTGGAATCTTGTTTCGGTCCGTTTGGAGATAGTGTTTGTATCAGTGCAAGATATGTGCACGGTTTGTGCCAAACAAGGCTCGGAAATCATTTCGGAAGCACCCGATGAAACTCCTAGATGACGAGGCTCAAGTGGAATCTTGTTTCGGTCCGTTTGTAGATAGTGTTAGTATTAGTGCAAGACAGATGCATGTTTTGTTCTAAACAAGGCTCGGAAATCATTTGGACCGCACCCGATAGAACTCCTAGGTGACAAGGCTCAAGTGGAATCTCGTTTTGGTCCGTTTGGATATAGTGTTAGTTTTAGTGCAAGATAGGTGCACGGTCTGTGCCAAACGTATCATAGGCTCAGAAATCATTTTGGACGCACCCGATGGTACTCCTAGGTGATGAGGCTCAAGTGGAATCTTGTTTCGGTCCGTTTGGAGATAGTGTTAGTATAAGTGCAAGATAGGTGCACGGTTTGTGCCAAACAAGGCTCGGAAATCATTTCAGAAGCACCCGATGGAACTCTTAGGTGATGAGGCTCAAGTGGAATCTTATTTCGGTCCGTTTGGAGATAGTGTTAGTATTAGTGCAAGATAGGTGCACAGTTTGTTCCAAACAAGGCTCAAAAATCATTTTGACCGCACCCGATAGAACTTCTAGGTGATGAGGCTCAAGTGAAATCTCGTTTCGGTCTGTTTGGATATATTGTTAGTATTAGTGTTAGATAGGTGCACGGTTTGTGCCAAACGTACCATAGGCTCATAAATCATTTTGCACGCACCTGATGGTACTATTAGGTGACGAGGCTCAAGTGGAATCTCGTTTCGGTCCGTTTGGATAGTGTTAGTATTAGTGGAAGATATGTGCACGGTTTGTGCCAAACGTACCATAGGCCCAGAAATCATTTCGGACGCACCCGATGGTACTCCTAGGTGACGAGGCTCAAGTGGAATCTTGTTTCGGTCCGTTTGGAGATAGTGTTAGTATTAGTGCAAGACAGGTGCAGGGTTTGTTCCAAACAAGGCTCGGAAATCATTTTGACTGCACCCGATAGAACTCCTAGGTGACGAGGCTCAACTGGAATCTCGTTTCGGTCCATTTAGATATAGTGTTAATATTAGTGCAAGATATGTGGACGGTTTGTAACAAACGTAACATAGGCTTAGAAATCATTTTGCACGCACCCGATGGTACTCCTAGGTGACGAGGCTCAAGTGGAATCTTGTTTCGGTCCGTTTGGAGATAGTGTTAGTATCAGTGCAAGATAGATGCACGGTTTGTGCCAAACAAGGCTCGGAAATCATTTTGCATGCACCCGATGGTACTCCTAGGTGACGAGGCACAAGTGGAATCTTGTTTCGGTCCGTTTGGAGATAGTGTTTGTATCAGTGCAAGATATGTGCACGGTTTGTGCCAAACAAGGCTCGGAAATCATTTCGGAAGCACCCGATGAAACTCCTAGATGACGAGGCTCAAGTGGAATCTTGTTTCGGTCCGTTTGTAGATAGTGTTAGTATTAGTGCAAGACAGATGCATGTTTTGTTCTAAACAAGGCTCGAAAATCATTTGGACCGCACCCGATAGAACTCCTAGGTGACAAGGCTCAAGTGGAATCTCGTTTTAGTCCGTTTGGATATAGTGTTAGTTTTAGTGCAAGATAGGTGCACGGTCTGTGCCAAACGTACCATAGGCTCAGAAATCATTTTGGACGCACCCGATGGTACTCCTAGGTGATGAGGCACAAGTGGAATCTTGTTTCGGTCCGTTTGGAGATAGTGTTAGTATAAGTGCAAGATAGGTGCACGGTTTGTGCCAAACAAGGCTCGGAAATCATTTCAGAAGCACCCGATGGAACTCTTAGGTGATGAGGCTCAAGTGGAATCTTATTTCGGTCCGTTTGGAGATAGTGTTAGTATTAGTGCAAGATAGGTGCACAGTTTGTTCCAAACAAGGCTCAAAAATCATTTTGACCGCACCCGATAGAACTTCTAGGTGATGAGGCTCAAGTGAAATCTCGTTTCGGTCTGTTTGGATATATTGTTAGTATTAGTGTTAGATAGGTGCACGGTTTGTGCCAAACGTACCATAGGCTCATAAATCATTTTGCACGCACCTGATGGTACTATTAGGTGACGAGGCTCAAGTGGAATCTAGAACTCCTAGGTGACAAGGCTCAAGTGGAATCTCGTTTTAGTCCGTTTGGATATAGTGTTAGTTTTAGTGCAAGATAGGTGCACGGTCTGTGCCAAACGTACCATAGGCTCAGAAATCATTTTGGACGCACCCGATGGTACTCCTAGGTGATGAGGCACAAGTGGAATCTTGTTTCGGTCCGTTTGGAGATAGTGTTAGTATAAGTGCAAGATAGGTGCACGGTTTGTGCCAAACAAGGCTCGGAAATCATTTCAGAAGCACCCGATGGAACTCTTAGGTGATGAGGCTCAAGTGGAATCTTATTTCGGTCCGTTTGGAGATAGTGTTAGTATTAGTGCAAGATAGGTGCACAGTTTGTTCCAAACAAGGCTCAAAAATCATTTTGACCGCACCCGATAGAACTTCTAGGTGATGAGGCTCAAGTGAAATCTCGTTTCGGTCTGTTTGGATATATTGTTAGTATTAGTGTTAGATAGGTGCACGGTTTGTGCCAAACGTACCATAGGCTCATAAATCATTTTGCACGCACCTGATGGTACTATTAGGTGACGAGGCTCAAGTGGAATCTCGTTTCGGTCCGTTTGGATAGTGTTAGTATTAGTGGAAGATATGTGCACGGTTTGTGCCAAACGTACCATAGGCCCAGAAATCATTTCGGACGCACCCGATGGTACTCCTAGGTGACGAGGCTCAAGTGGAATCTTGTTTCGGTCCGTTTGGAGATAGTGTTAGTATTAGTGCAAGACAGGTGCAGGGTTTGTTCCAAACAAGGCTCGGAAATCATTTTGACTGCACCCGATAGAACTCCTAGGTGACGAGGCTCAACTGGAATCTCGTTTCGGTCCATTTAGATATAGTGTTAATATTAGTGCAAGATATGTGGACGGTTTGTAACAAACGTAACATAGGCTTAGAAATCATTTTGCACGCACCCGATGGTACTCCTAGGTGACGAGGCTCAAGTGGAATCTTGTTTCGGTCCGTTTGGAGATAGTGTTAGTATCAGTGCAAGATAGATGCACGGTTTGTGCCAAACAAGGCTCGGAAATCATTTTGCATGCACCCGATGGTACTCCTAGGTGACGAGGCACAAGTGGAATCTTGTTTCGGTCCGTTTGGAGATAGTGTTTGTATCAGTGCAAGATATGTGCACGGTTTGTGCCAAACAAGACTCGGAAATCATTTCGGAAGCACCCGATGAAACTCCTAGATGACGAGGCTCAAGTGGAATCTTGTTTCGGTCCGTTTGTAGATAGTGTTAGTATTAGTGCAAGACAGATGCATGTTTTGTTCTAAACAAGGCTCGGAAATCATTTGGACCGCACCCGATAGAACTCCTAGGTGACAAGGCTCAAGTGGAATCTCGTTTTGGTCCGTTTGGATATAGAGTTTTAGTGCAAGATAGGTGCACGGTCTGTGCCAAACGTACCATAGGCTCAGAAATCATTTTGGACGCACCCGATGGTACTCCTAGGTGATGAGGCACAAGTGGAATCTTGTTTCGGTCCGTTTGGAGATAGTGTTAGTATAAGTGCAAGATAGGTGCACGGTTTGTGCCAAACAAGGCTCGGAAATCATTTCAGAAGCACCCGATGGAACTCTTAGGTGATGAGGCTCAAGTGGAATCTTATTTCGGTCCGTTTGGAGATAGTGTTAGTATTAGTGCAAGATAGGTGCACAGTTTGTTCCAAACAAGGCTCAAAAATCATTTTGACCGCACCCGATAGAACTTCTAGGTGATGAGGCTCAAGTGAAATCTCGTTTCGGTCTGTTTGGATATATTTTTAGTATTAGTGTAAGATAGGTGCACGGTTTGTGCCAAACGTACCATAGGCTCATAAATCATTTTGCACACACCTGATGGTACTATTAGGTGACGAGGCTCAAGTGGAATCTCGTTTCGGTCCGTTTGGATAGTGTTAGTATTAGTGGAAGATATGTGCACGGTTTGTGCCAAACGTACCATAGGCCCAGAAATCATTTTGGACGCACCCGATGGTACTCCTAGGTGACGAGGCTCAAGTGGAATCTTGTTTCGGTCCGTTTGGAGATAGTGTTAGTATTAGTGCAAGACAGGTGCACGGTTTGTTCCAAACAAGGCTCGCAAATCATTTTGGAAGCACCCGATGGAACTCCTAGATGACGAGGCTCAACTGGAATCTTGTTTCGGTCCGTTTGTAGATAGTGTTAGTATTAGTGCAAGACAGATGCACGTTTTGTTCCAAACAAGGCTCGGAAATCATTTGGACCGCACCCGATAGAACTCCTAGGTGACAAGGCTCAAGTGGAATCTCGTTTCGGTCCGTTTGGATATAGTGTTAGTATTAGTGCAAGATAGGTGCACGGTCTGTGCCGAACGTACCATAGGCTTAGAAATCATTTTGGACGCACCCGATGGTACTCCTAGGTGATGAGGCTCAAGTGGAATCTTGTTTCGGTCTGTTTGGAGATAGTGTTAGTATAAGTGCAAGATAGGTGCATGTTTTGTGCCAAACAAGACTCGAAAATCATTTTAGAAGCACCCGATGGAACTCTTAGGTGATGAGGCTCAAGTGGAATCTTATTTCGGTCCGTTTGGAGATAGTGTTAGTATTAGTGCAAGATAGGTGCACAGTTTGTTCCAAACAAGGCTCAAAAATCATTTTGACCGCACTCGATAGAACTTCTTGGTGATGAGGCTCAAGTGAAATCTTGTTTCGGCCTGTTTGGATATATTGTTAGTATTAGTGTAAGATAGGTGCACGGTTTGTGCCAAATGTACCATAGGCTCATAAATCATTTTGCACGCACCTAATGGTACTATTAGGTGACGAGGCTCAAGTGGAATCTCGTTTCGGTCCGTTTGGATAGTGTTAGTATTAGTGGAAGATATGTGCACGGTTTGTGCCAAACGTACCATAGGCCCAGAAATCATTTTGGACGCACCCGATGGTACTCCTAGGTGACGAGGCTCAAGTGGAATCTTGTTTCGGTCCGTTTGGAGATAGTGTTAGTATTAGTGCAAGATAGGTGCACGGTTTGTTCCAAACAAGGCTCGGAAATCATTTCAGAAGCACCCGATGGAACTCCTAGATGACGAGGCTCAAGTGGAATCTTGTTTCGGTCTGTTTGTAGATAGTGTTAGTATTAGTGCAAGACAGATGCACGTTTTGTTCCAAACAAGGCTCGGAAATCATTTTGCACGCACCCGATGGTACTCCTAGGTGACGAGGCACAAGTGGAATCTTGTTTCGGTCCGTTTGGAGATAGTGTTTGTATCAGTGCAAGATATGTTCACGGTTTGTGCCAAACAAGGCTCGGAAATCATTTCGGAAGCACCCGATGAAACTCCTAGATGACGAGGCTCAAGTGGAATCTTGTTTCGGTCCGTTTGTAGATAGTGTTAGTATTAGTGCAAGACAGATGCATGTTTTGTTCTAAACAAGGCTCGGAAATCATTTGGACCGCACCCGATAGAACTCCTAGGTGACAAGGCTCAAGTGGAATCTCGTTTTGGTCCATTTGGATATAGTGTTAGTTTTAGTGCAAGATAGGTGCACGGTCTGTGCCAAACGTACCATAGGCTCAGAAATCATTTTGGACGCACCCGATGGTACTCCTAGGTGATGAGGCTCAAGTGGAATCTTGTTTCGGTCCGTTTGGAGATAGTGTTAGTATAAGTGCAAGATAGGTGCACGGTTTGTGCCAAACAAGGCTCGGAAATCATTTCAGAAGCACCCGATGGAACTCTTAGGTGATGAGGCTCAAGTGGAATCTTATTTCGGTCCGTTTGGAGATAGTGTTAGTATTAGTGCAAGATAGGTGCACAGTTTGTTCCAAACAAGGCTCAAAAATCATTTTGACCGCACCCGATAGAACTTCTAGGTGATGAGGCTCAAGTGAAATCTCGTTTCGGTCTGTTTGGATATATTTTTAGTATTAGTGTAAGATAGGTGCACGGTTTGTGCCAAACGTACCATAGGCTCATAAATCATTTTGCACACACCTGATGGTACTATTAGGTGACGAGGCTCAAGTGGAATCTCGTTTCGGTCCGTTTGGATAGTGTTAGTATTAGTGGAAGATATGTGCACGGTTTGTGCCAAACGTACCATAGGCCTAGAAATCATTTTGGACGCACCCGATGGTACTCCTAGGTGACGAGGCTCAAGTGGAATCTTGTTTCGGTCCGTTTGGAGATAGTGTTAGTATTAGTGCAAGACAGGTGCACGGTTTGTTCCAAACAAGGCTCGCAAATCATTTTGGAAGCACCCGATGGAACTCCTAGATGACGAGGCTCAACTAGAATCTTGTTTCGGTCCGTTTGTAGATAGTGTTAGTATTAGTGCAAGACAGATGCACGTTTTGTTCCAAACAAGGCTCGGAAATCATTTGGACCGCACCCGATAGAACTCCTAGGTGACAAGGCTCAAGTGGAATCTCGTTTCGGTCCGTTTGGATATAGTGTTAGTATTAGTGCAAGATAGGTGCACGGTCTGTGCTGAACGTACCATAGGCTCAGAAATCATTTTGGACGCACCCGATGGTACTCCTAGGTGATGAGGCTCAAGTGGAATCTTGTTTCGGTCCGTTTGGAGATAGTGTTAGTATAAGTGCAAGATAGGTGCATGTTTTGTGCCAAACAAGACTCGAAAATCATTTTAGAAGCACCCGATGGAACTCTTAGGTGATGAGGCTCAAGTGGAATCTTATTTCGGTCCGTTTGGAGATAGTGTTAGTATTAGTGCAAGATAGGTGCACAGTTTGTTCCAAACAAGGCTCAAAAATCATTTTGACCGCACTCGATAGAACTTCTAGGTGATGAGGCTCAAGTGAAATCTTGTTTCGGCCTGTTTGGATATATTGTTAGTATTAGTGTAAGATAGGTGCACGGTTTGTGCCAAATGTACCATAGGCTCATAAATCATTTTGCACGCACCTAATGGTACTATTAGGTGACGAGGCTCAAGTGGAATCTCGTTTCGGTCCGTTTGGATAGTGTTAGTATTAGTGGAAGATATGTGCACGGTTTGTGCCAAACGTACCATAGGCCCAGAAATCATTTTGGACGCACCCGATGGTACTCCTAGGTGACGAGGCTCAAGTGGAATCTTGTTTCGGTCCGTTTGGAGATAGTGTTAGTATTAGTGCAAGATAGGTGCACGGTTTGTTCCAAACAAGGCTCGGAAATCATTTCAGAAGCACCCGATGGAACTCCTAGATGACGAGGCTCAAGTGGAATCTTGTTTCGGTCTGTTTGTAGATAGTGTTAGTATTAGTGCAAGACAGATGCACGTTTTGTTCAAAACAAGGCTCGGAAATCATTTTGCACGCACCCGATGGTACTCCTGGGTGACGAGGCACAAGTGGAATCTTGTTTCGGTCCGTTTGGAGATAGTGTTTGTATCAGTGCAAGATATGTGCACGGTTTGTGCCAAACAAGGCTCGGAAATCATTTCGGAAGCACCCGATGAAACTCCTAGATGACGAGGCTCAAGTGGAATCTTGTTTCGGTCCGTTTGTAGATAGTGTTAGTATTAGTGCAAGACAGATGCATGTTTTGTTCTAAACAAGGCTCGGAAATCATTTGGACCGCACCCGATAGAACTCCTAGGTGACAAGGCTCAAGTGGAATCTCGTTTTGGTCCGTTTGGATATAGTGTTAGTTTTAGTGCAAGATAGGTGCACGGTCTGTGCCAAACGTACCATTGGCTCAGAAATCATTTTGGACGCACCCGATGGTACTCCTAGGTGATGAGGCTCAAGTGGAATCTTGTTTCGGTCCGTTTGGAGATAGTGTTAGTATAAGTGCAAGATAGGTGCACGGTTTGTGCCAAACAAGGCTCAGAAATCATTTCAGAAGCACCCGATGGAACTCTTAGGTGATGAGGCTCAAGTGGAATCTTATTTCGGTCCGTTTGGAGATAGTGTTAGTATTAGTGCAAGATAGGTGCACAGTTTGTTCCAAACAAGGCTCAAAAATCATTTTGACCGCACCCGATAGAACTTCTAGGTGATGAGGCTCAAGTGAAATCTCGTTTCGGGGTGTTTGGATATATTTTTAGTATTAGTGTAAGATAGGTGCACGGTTTGTGCCAAACGTACCATAGGCTCATAAATCATTTTGCACACACCTGATGGTACTATTAGGTGACGAGGCTCAAGTGGAATCTCGTTTCGGTCCGTTTGGATAGTGTTAGTATTAGTGGAAGATATGTGCACGGTTTGTGCCAAACGTACCATAGGCCCAGAAATCATTTTGGACGCACCCGATGGTACTCCTAGGTGACGAGGCTCAAGTGGAATCTTGTTTCGGTCCGTTTGGAGATAGTGTTAGTATTAGTGCAAGACAGGTGCACGGTTTGTTCCAAACAAGGCTCGCAAATCATTTTGGAAGCACCCGATGGAACTCCTAGATGACGAGGCTCAACTGGAATCTTGTTTCGGTCCGTTTGTAGATAGTGTTAGTATTAGTGCAAGACAGATGCACGTTTTGTTCCAAACAAGGCTCGGAAATCATTTGGACCGCACCCGATAGAACTCCTAGGTGACAAGGCTCAAGTGGAATCTCGTTTCGGTCCGTTTGGATATAGTGTTAGTATTAGTGCAAGATAGGTGCACGGTCTGTGCCGAACGTACCATAGGCTCAGAAATCATTTTGGACGCACCCGATGGTACTCCTAGGTGATGAGGCTCAAGTGGAATCTTGTTTCGGTCCGTTTGGAGATAGTGTTAGTATAAGTGCAAGATAGGTGCATGTTTTGTGCCAAACAAGACTCGAAAATCATTTTAGAAGCACCCGATGGAACTCTTAGGTGATGAGGCTCAAGTGGAATCTTATTTCGGTCCGTTTGGAGATAGTGTTAGTATTAGTGCAAGATAGGTGCACAGTTTGTTCCAAACAAGGCTCAAAAATCATTTTGACCGCACTCGATAGAACTTCTAGGTGATGAGGCTCAAGTGAAATCTTGTTTCGGCCTGTTTGGATATATTGTTAGTATTAGTGTAAGATAGGTGCACGGTTTGTGCCAAATGTACCATAGGCTCATAAATCATTTTGCACGCGCCTAATGGTACTATTAGGTGACGAGGCTCAAGTGGAATCTCGTTTCGGTCCGTTTGGATAGTGTTAGTATTAGTGGAAGATATGTGCACGGTTTGTGCCAAACGTACCATAGGCCCAGAAATCATTTTGGACGCACCCGATGGTACTCCTAGGTGACGAGGCTCAAGTGGAATCTTGTTTCGGTCCGTTTGGAGATAGTGTTAGTATTAGTGCAAGATAGGTGCACGGTTTGTTCCAAACAAGGCTCGGAAATCATTTCAGAAGCACCCGATGGAACTCCTAGATGACGAGGCTCAAGTGGAATCTTGTTTCGGTCTGTTTGTAGATAGTGTTAGTATTAGTGCAAGACAGATGCACGTTTTGTTCCAAACAAGGCTCGGAAATCATTTGGACCGCACCCGATAGAACTCCTAGGTGACAAGGCTCAAGTGGAATCTCGTTTCGGTCCGTTTGGAGATAGTGTTAGTATAAGTGCAAGATAGGTGCATGTTTTGTGCCAAACAAGACTCGAAAATCATTTTAGAAGCACCCAATGGAACTCTTAGGTGATGAGGCTCAAGTGGAATCTTATTTCGGTCCATTTGGAGATAGTGTTAGTATTAGTGCAAGATAGGTACATAGTTTGTTCCAAACAAGGCTCAAAAATCATTTTGACCGCACCCGATAGAACTTCTAGGTGATGAGGCTCAGGTGAAATCTCGTTTCGGTCTGTTTGGATATATTGTTAGTATTAGTGCGAGATAGGTGCACGGTTTGTGCCAAACGTACCATGCGCTCATAAATCATTTTGCATGCACCCGATGGTACTATTAGGTGACGAGGCACAAGTGGAATCTCGTTTCGGTCCATTTGGATAGTGTTAGTATTAGTGGAAGATATGTGCACGGTTTGTGCCAAACGTACCATAGGCCTAGAAATCATTTTGGACGCACCCGATGGTACTCCTAGGTGACGAGGCTCAAGTGGAATCTTGTTTCGGTCCGTTTGGAGATAGTGTTAGTATTAGTGCAAGACAGGTGCATGGTTTGTTCCAAACAAGGCTCGGAAATCATTTTGACTGCACCCGATGGAACTCCTAGGTGATGAGGCTCAAGTGGAATCTCGTTTCGGTCCATTTGGATATAGTGTTAATATTAGTGCAAGATATGTGGACGGTTTGTAACAAACGTAACATAGGCTTAGAAATCATTTTGCACGCACCCGATGGTACTCCTAGGTGACGAGGCTCAAGTGGAATCTTGTTTCAGTCTGTTTGGAGATAATGTTAGTATCAGTGCAAGATAGATGCACGGTTTGTGCCAAACAAGGCTCGGAAATCATTTTGCACGCACCCGATGGTACTCCTAGGTGACGAGGCACAAGTGGAATCTTGTTTCGGTCCGTTTGGAGATAGTGTTTGTATCAGTGCAAGATATGTGCACGGTTTGTGCCAAACAAGGCTCGGAAATCATTTCGGAAGCACCCGATGGAACTCCTAGATGACGAGGCTCAACTGGAATCTTGTTTCGGTCCGTTTGTAGATAGTGTTAGTATTAGTGCAAGATAGATGCATGTTTTGTTCTAAACAAGGCTCGGAAATCATTTGGACCGCACCCGATAGAACTCCTAGGTGACAAGGCTCAAGTGGAATCTCGTTTCGGTCCGTTTGGATATAGTGTTAGTTTTAGTGCAAGATAGGTGCACGGTCTGTGCCAAACGTACCATAGGCTCAGAAATCATTTTGGATGCACCCGATGGTACTCCTAGGTGATGAGGCTCAAGTGGAATCTTGTTTCGGTCCATTTGGAGATAGTGTTAGTATAAGTGCAAGATAGGTGCACGGTTTGTGCCAAACAAGGCTCGGAAATCATTTCAGAAGCACCCGATGGAACTCTTAGGTGATGAGGCTCAAGTGGAATCTTATTTCGGTCCGTTTGGAGATAGTGTTAGTATTAGTGCAAGATAGGTGCACAGTTTGTTCCAAACAAGGCTCAAAAATCATTTTGACCGCACCCGATAGAACTTCTAGGTGATGAGGCTCAAGTGAAATCTTGTTTCGGCCTGTTTGGATATATTGTTAGTATTAGTGTAAGATAGGTGCATGGTTTGTGCCAAATGTACCATAGGCTCATAAATCATTTTGCACGCACCTAATGGTACTATTAGGTGACGAGGCTCAAGTGGAATCTCGTTTCGGTCCGTTTGGATAGTGTTAGTATTAGTGGAAGATATGTGCATGGTTTGTGCCAAACGTACCATAGGCCCAGAAATCATTTTGGACGCACCCGATGGTACTCCTAGGTGATGAGGCTCAAGTGGAATCTTGTTTCGGTCCGTTTGGAGATAGTGTTAGTATTAGTGCAAGATAGGTGCACGGTTTGTTCCAAACAAGGCTCGGAAATAATTTCAGAAGCACCCGATGGAACTCCTAGATGACGAGGCTCAAGTGGAATCTTGTTTCGGTCTGTTTGTAGATAGTGTTAGTATTAGTGCAAGACAAATGCACGTTTTGTTCCAAACAAGGCTCGGAAATCATTTGGACCGCACCCGATAGAACTCCTAGGTGACAAGGCTCAAGTGGAATCTCGTTTCGGTCCGTTTGGAGATAGTGTTAGTATAAGTGCAAGATAGGTGCATGTTTTGTGCCAAACAAGACTCGAAAATCATTTTAGAAGCACCCGATGGAACTCTTAAGTGATGAGGCTCAAGTGGAATCTTATTTCGGTCCATTTGGAGATAGTGTTAGTATTAGTGCAAGATAGGTACATAGTTTATTCCAAACAAGGCTCAAAAATCATTTTGACCGCACCCGATAGAACTTCTAGGTGATGAGGCTCAAGTGAATTCTCATTTCAGTCTGTTTGGATATATTGTTAGTATTAGTGCAAGATAGGTGCACGGTTTGTGCCAAACGTACCATGCGCTCATAAATCATTCTGCACGCACCCGATGGTACTATTAGGTGACGAGGCACAAGTGGAATCTCGTTTCGGTCCATTTGGATAGTGTTAGTATTAGTGGAAGATATGTGCACGGTTTGTGCCAAACGTACCATAGGCCTAGAAATCATTTTGGACGCACCCGATGGTACTCCTAGGTGACGAGGCTCAAGTGGAATCTTGTTTCGGTCCGTTTGGAGATAGTGTTAGTATTAGTGCAAGACAGGTGCATGGTTTGTTCCAAACAAGGCTCGGAAATCATTTTGACTGCACCCGATAGAACTCCTAGGTGATGAGGCTCAAGTGGAATCTCGTTTCGGTCCATTTGGATATAGTGTTAATATTTGTGCAAGAGATGTGGACGGTTTGTAACAAACGTAACATAGGCTTAGAAATCATTTTGCACGCACCCGATGGTACTCCTAGGTGACGAGGCTCAAGTGGAATCTTGTTTCAGTCTATTTGGAGATAATGTTAGTATCAGTGCAAGATAGATGCACGGTTTGTGCCAAACAAGGCTCGGAAATCATTTTGCACGCACCCGATGGTACTCCTAGGTGATGAGGCACAAGTGGAATCTTGTTTCGGTCCGTTTGGAGATAGTGTTTGTATCAGTGCAAGATATGTGCACGGTTTGTGCCAAACAAGGCTCGAAAATCATTTCAGAAGCACCCGATGGAACTCTTTGGTGATGAGGCTCAAGTGGAATCTTATTTCGGTCCGTTTGGAGATAGTGTTAGTATTAGTGCAAGATAGGTGCACAGTTTGTTCCAAACAAGGCTCAAAAATCATTTTGACCGCACCCGATAGAACTTCTAGGTGATGAGGCTCAAGTGAAATCTCGTTTCGGTCTGTTTGGATATATTTTTAGTATTAGTGTAAGATAGGTGCACGGTTTGTGCCAAACGTACCATAGGCTCATAAATCATTTTGCACACACCTGATGGTACTATTAGGTGACGAGGCTCAAGTGGAATCTCGTTTCGGTCCGTTTGGATAGTGTTAGTATTAGTGGAAGATATGTGCACGGTTTGTGCCAAACGTACCATAGGCCCAGAAATCATTTTGGACGCACCCGATGGAACTCCTAGATGACGAGGCTCAAGTGGAATGTTGTTTCGGTCCATTTGTAGATAGTGTTAGTATTAGTGCAAGACAGATGCATGTTTTGTTCTAAACAAGGCTCGGAAATCATTTGGACCGCACCCGATAGAACTCCTAGGTGACAAGGCTCAAGTGGAATCTCGTTTCGGTCCGTTTGGATATAGTGTTAGTTTTAGTGCAAGATAGGTGCACGGTCTGTGCCAAACGTACCATAGGCTCAGAAATCATTTTGGACGCACCCGATGGTACTCCTAGGTGATGAGGCTCAAGTGGAATCTTGTTTCGGTCCGTTTGGAGATAGTGTTAGTATAAGTGCAAGATAGGTGCACGGTTTGTGCCAAACAAGGCTCGGAAATCATTTTAGAAGCACCCGATGGAACTCTTAGGTGATGAGGCTCAAGTGGAATCTTATTTCGGTCCGTTTGGAGATAGTGTTAGTATTAGTGCAAGATAGGTGCACAGTTTGTTCCAAACAAGGCTCAAAAATCATTTTGACCGCACCCGATAGAACTTCTAGGTGATGAGGCTCAAGTGAAATCTCGTTTTGGTCTGTTTGGATATATTGTTAGTATTAGTGTTAGATAGGTGCACGGTTTGTGCCAAACGTACCATAGGCTCATAAATGATTTTGCACGCACCTGATGGTACTATTAGGTGACGAGGCTCAAGTGGAATCTCGTTTCGGTCCGTTTGGATAGTGTTAGTATTAGTGGAAGATATGTGCACGGTTTGTGCCAAACGTACCATAGGCCCAGAAATCATTTTGGACGCACCCGATGGTACTCCTAGGTGACGAGGCTCAAGTGGAATCTTGTTTCGGTCCGTTTGGAGATAGTGTTAGTATTAGTGCAAGACAGGTGCACGGTTTGTTCCAAACAAGGCTCGCAAATCATTTCATAAGCACCCGATGGAACTCCTAGATGACGAGGCTCAACTGGAATCTTGTTTCGGTCCGTTTGTAGATAGTGTTAGTATTAGTGCAAGACAGATGCACGTTTTGTTCCAAACAAGGCTCGGAAATCATTTGGACCGCACCCGATAGAACTCCTAGGTGACAAGGCTCAAGTGGAATCTCGTTTCGGTCCGTTTGGATATAGTGTTAGTATTAGTGCAAGATAGGTGCACGGTCTGTGCCAAACGTACCATAGGCTCAGAAATCATTTTGGACGCACCCGATGGTACTCCTAGGTGATGAGGCTCAAGTGGAATCTTGTTTCGGTCCGTTTGGAGATAGTGTTAGTATAAGTGCAAGATAGGTGCATGTTTTGTGCCAAACAAGACTCGAAAATCATTTTAGAAGCACCCGATGGAACTCTTAGGTGATGAGGCTCAAGTGGAATCTTATTTCGGTCCGTTTGGAGATAGTGTTAGTATTAGTGCAAGATAGGTGCACAGTTTGTTCCAAACAAGGCTCAAAAATCATTTTGACCGCACCCGATAGAACTTCTAGGTGATGAGGCTCAAGTGAAATCTTGTTTCGGTCTGTTTGGATATATTGTTAGTATTAGTGTAAGATAGGTGCACGGTTTGTGCCAAACGTACCATAGGCTCATAAATCATTTTGCACACACCTAATGGTACTATTAGGTGACGAGGCTCAAGTGGAATCTCGTTTCGGTCCGTTTGGATAGTGTTAGTATTAGTGGAAGATATGTGCACGGTTTGTGCCAAACGTACCACAGGCCCAGAAATCATTTTGGACGCACCCGATGGTACTCCTAGGTGACGAGGCTCAAGTGGGATCTTGTTTCGGTCCGTTTGGAGATAGTGTTAGTATTAGTGCAAGATAGGTGCACGGTTTGTTCCAAACAAGGCTCGGAAATCATTTCAGAAGCACCCGATGGAACTCCTAGATGACGAGGCTCAAGTGGAATCTTGTTTCGGTCTGTTTGTAGATAGTGTTAGTATTAGTGCAAGACAGATGCACGTTTTGTTCCAAACAAGGCTCGGAAATCATTTGGACCGCACCCGATAGAACTCCTAGGTGACAAGGCTCAAGTGGAATCTCGTTTCGGTCCGTTTGGAGATAGTGTTAGTATAAGTGCAAGATAGGTGCATGTTTTGTGCCAAACAAGACTCAAAAATCATTTTAGAAGCACCCGATGGAACTCTTAGGTGATGAGGCTCAAGTGGAATCTTATTTCGGTCCATTTGGAGATAGTGTTAGTATTAGTGCAAGATAGGTACATAGTTTGTTCCAAACAAGGCTCAAAAATCATTTTGACCGCACCCGATAGAACTTCTAGGTGATGAGGCTCAAGTGAAATCTCGTTTCGGTCTGTTTGGATATATTGTTAGTATTAGTGCAAGATAGGTGCACGGTTTGTGCCAAACGTACCATGGGCTCATAAATCATTTTGCACGCACCCGATGGTACTATTAGGTGACGAGGCACAAGTGGAATCTCGTTTCGGTCCATTTGGATAGTGTTAGTATTAGTGGAAGATATGTGCACGGTTTGTGCCAAACGTACCATAGGCCTAGAAATTATTTTGGACGCACCCGATGGTACTCCTAGGTGACGAGGCTCAAGTGGAATCTTGTTTTGGTCCGTTTGGAGATAGTGTTAGTATTAGTGCAAGACAGGTGCAGGGTTTGTTCCAAACAAGGCTCGGAAATCATTTTGACTGCACCCGATAGAACTCCTAGGTGACGAGGCTCAACTGGAATCTCGTTTCGGTCCATTTGGATATAGTGTTAATATTAGTGCAAGATATGTGGACGGTTTGTAACAAACGTAACATAGGCTTAGAAATCATTTTGCACGCACCCGATGGTACTCCTAGGTGATGAGGCTCAAGTGGAATCTTGTTTCGGTCCGTTTGGAGATAGTGTTAGTATCAGTGCAAGATAGATGCACGGTTTGTGCCAAACAAGGCTGGGAAATCATTTTGCACGCACCCGATGATACTCCTAGGTGACGAGGCACAAGTGGAATCTTGTTTCGGTCCGTTTGGAGATAGTGTTTGTATCAGTGCAAGATATGTGCACGGTTTGTGCCAAACAAGGCTCGGAAATCATTTCGGAAGCACCCGATGGAACTCCTAGATGACGAGGCTCAAGTGGAATCTTGTTTCGGTCCGTTTGTAGATAGTGTTAGTATTAGTGCAAGACAGATGCATGTTTTGTTCTAAATAAGGCTCGGAAATCATTTGGACCGCACCCGATAGAACTCCTAGGTGACAAGGCTCAAGTGGAATCTCGTTTCGGTCCGTTTGGATATAGTGTTAGTTTTAGTGCAAGATAGGTGCACGGTCTGTGCCAAACGTACCATAGGCTCAGAAAATCATTTTGGACGCACCCGATGGTACTCCTAGGTGATGAGGCTCAAGTGGAATCTTGTTTCGGTCCGTTTGGAGATAGTGTTAGTATAAGTGCAAGATAGGTGCACGGTTTGTGCCAAACAAGGCTCGGAAATCATTTCAGAAGCACCCGATGGAACTCTTTGGTGATGAGGCTCAAGTGGAATCTTATTTCGGTCCGTTTGGAGATAGTGTTAGTATTAGTGCAAGATAGGTGCACAGTTTGTTCCAAACAAGGCTCAAAAATCATTTTGACCGCACCCGATAGAACTTCTAGGTGATGAGGCTCAAGTGAAATCTCGTTTCGGTCTGTTTGGATATATTTTTAGTATTAGTGTAAGATAGGTGCACGGTTTGTGCCAAACGTACCATAGGCTCATAAATCATTTTGCACACACCTGATGGTACTATTAGGTGACGAGGCTCAAGTGGAATCTCGTTTCGGTCTGTTTGGATAGTGTTAGTATTAGTGGAAGATATGTGCACGGTTTGTGCCAAATGTACCATAGGCCCAGAAATCATTTTGGACGCACCCGATGGTACTCCTAGGTGACGAGGCTCAAGTGGAATCTTTTTTCGGTCCGTTTGGAGATAGTGTTAGTATTAGTGCAAGACAGGTGCACGGTTTGTTCCAAACAAGGCTCGCAAATCATTTCGAAAGCACCCGATGGAACTCCTAGATGACGAGGCTCAACTGGAATGTTGTTTCGGTCCGTTTGTAGATAGTGTTAGTATTAGTGCAAGACAGATGCACGTTTTGTTCCAAACAAGGCTCGGAAATCATTTGGACCGCACCCGATAGAACTCCTAGGTGACAAGGCTCAAGTGGAATCTCGTTTCGGTCCGTTTGGATATAGTGTTAGTATTAGTGCAAGATAGGTGCACGGTCTGTGCCAAATGTACCATAGGCTCAGAAATCATTTTGGACGCACCCGATGGTACTCCTAGGTGATGAGGCTCAAGTGGAATCTTGTTTCGGTCCGTTTGGAGATATTGTTAGTATAAGTGCAAGATAGGTGCATGTTTTGTGCCAAACAAGACTCAAAAATGATTTTAGAAGCACCCGATGGAACTCTTAGGTGATGAGGCTCAAGTGGAATCTTATTTCGGTCCGTTTGGAGATAGTGTTAGTATTAGTGCAAGATAGGTGCACAGTTTGTTCCAAACAAGGCTCAAAAATCATTTTGACCGCACCCGATAGAACTTCTAGGTGATGAGGCTCAAGTGAAATCTCGTTTCGGTCTGTTTGGATATATTGTTAGTATTAGTGCAAGATAGGTGCACGGTTTGTGCCAAACGTACCATGGGCTCATAAATCATTTTGCACACACCCGATGGTACTATTAGGTGACGAGGCTCAAGTGGAACCTCATTTCGGTCCATTTGGATAGTGTTAGTAATAGTGGAAGATATGTGCACGGTTTGTGCCAAACGTACCATAGGCCTATAAATCATTTTGGACGCACCGGATGGTACTCCTTGGTGACGAGGCTCAAGTGGAATCTTGTTTCGGTCCGTTTGGAGATAGTGTTAGTATTAGTGCATGACAGGTGCACGGTTTGTTCCAAACAAGGCTCGGAAATCATTTTGACTACACCCGATAGAACTCCTAGGTGACGAGGCTCAAGTGGAATCTCGTTTCGGTCCATTTGGATATAGTGTTAATATTAGTGCAAGATATGTGGACGGTTTGTAACAAACGTAACATAGGCTTAGAAATCATTTTGCATGCACCCGATGGTACTCCTAGGTGACGAGGCTCAAGTGGAATCTTGTTTCGGTCCGTTTGGAGATAGTGTTAGTATCAGTGCAAGATAGATGCACGGTTTGTGCCAAACAAGGCTCGGAAATCATTTTGGAAGCACCCGATGGAACTCCTAGATGACGAGGCTCAAGTGGAATCTTGTTTCGGTCCGTTTGGAGATAGTCTTAGTATTAGTGCAAGATAGGTGCATGGTTTGTTCCAAACAAGGCTCGGAAATCATTTTGACCGCACCCGATAGAACTCCTAGGTGACGAGGCTCAAGTGAAATTTCATTTCGGTCCATTTGGATATAGTGTTAGTATTAGTGCAAGAAAGGTGCACGGTTTGTGCCAAATGAAACATAGGCTCAGAAATCGTTTTGGACGCACCTGATGGTACTCCTAGGTGACGAGGCTCAAGTGGAATCTTGTTTCGGTCCATTTGGAGATAGTGTTAGTATCAGTGCAAGATAGGTGCATGATTTGTGCCAAAAAAGTCTCAGAAATCATTTTGACCGCACCCGATAGAACTCCTGGGTGACGAGGCTCAAGTGGAATCTTGTTTCGGTCTGTTTGGATATAGTGTTAGTATTAGTGTAAGATAGGTGCACGGTCTGTGCCAAACGTACCATAGGCTCAGAAAATCATTTTGGACGCACCCAATGGTACTCCTAGGTGACGAGGCTCAAGTGGAATCTTGTTTTGGTCCGTTTGGAGATAGTGTTAGTATCAGTGCAAGTTAGGTGCACGGTTTGTGCCAAACAAGACTCAAAAATCATTACAGAAGCACCCGATGGAACTCTTAGGTGATGAGGCTCAAGTGGAATCTTATTTCGGTCTGTTTGGAGATAGTGTTAGTATTAGTGCAAGATAGGTGCACGGTTTGTTCCAAACAAGGCTCGGAAATCATTTTGACCGCACCCGACGGTACAAATAGGTGATGAGGCTCAAGTGGAATCTTGTTTCGGTCCATTTGGAGATAGTGTTAGTATTAGTGCAAGACAGGTGCACGGTTTGTTCCAAACAAGGCTTAGAAATCATTTTGACTACACCCGATAGAACTCCTAGGTGACGAGGCTCAAGTGGAACCTCGTTTTGGTCTGTTTGGATATAGTGTTAGTATGAGTGCAAGATATGTGGACAGTTTGTAACAAACGTAACATTGGCTCAGAAATCATTTTGCACGCACCTGATGGTACTCCTAGGTGACGAGGCTAAAGTGGAATCTTGTTTCGGTTCATTTGGAGATAGTGTTTGTATCAGTGCAAGATATGTGCACGGTTTGTGCCAAACAAGGCTCAGAAATCATTTCGGAAGCACCCGATGGAACTCCTAGATGACGAGGCTCAAGTGGAATCTTGTTTCGGTCTGTTTAGAGATAGTGTTAGTATTAGTGCAAGACAAGTGCACGGTTTGTTCCAAACAAGGCTCGAAAATCATTTTGACCGCACCTGATAGAACTCCTAGGTGACGAGGCTCAAGTGGAATCTCGTTTCGGTCCGTTTGGATATAGTGTTAGTATTAGTCCAAGATAGGTGCACGGTCTGTGCCAAACGTGCCATAGGCTCAGAAATCATTTTGGACGCACCCGATGGTACTCCTAGGTGATGAGGCTCAAGTGGAATATTGTTTCGGTCCGTTTGGAGAGAGTGTTAGTCTTAGTGCAAGAGAGGTGCATGGTTTGTGGCAAACAAGTCTCAGAAATCATTTCAGAAGCACCCTATGGAACTCCTAGATGATGAGGCTCAAGTGGAATCTTGTTTCGGTCCGTTTGGAGATAGTGTTAGTATTAGTGCAAGACAGGTGCACGGTTTGTTCCAAACAAGGCTCAGAAATTATTTTGACCGCACCTGATAGAACTCCTAGGTGACGAGGCTCAAGTGGAATCTCATTTTGGTCTATTTGGATATAGTGTTAGTATTAGTGCAAGATAGGTGCACGGTTTGTGCCAAACGTACCATAGGCTCAGAAATTGATTTGCACGCACCTGATGGTACTCCTAGGTGATGAGGCTCAAGTGGAATCTCGTTTCAGTCTATTTGGATAGTGTTAGTATTAGTGCAAGATATGTGCACAGTTTGTGTCAAACGTACCATAGGCTCAGAAATCATTTTGGACGCACCCGATAGTACAACTAGGTGATGAGGCTCAAGTGGAATCTTGTTTTGGTCCGTTTGGAGATAGTGTTAGTATTAGTGCAAGAAAGGTGCACGGTTTGTTCCAAACAAGGCTCAGAAATTATTTTGACTACACCCGATAGAACTCCTAGGTGACTAGGCTCAAGTGGAACCTCGTTTCGGTCTATTTGGATATAGTGTTAGTATGAGTGCAAGATATGTGGACGGTTTGTAACAAATGTAACATTGGCTCAGAAATCATTTTGCACGCACCCGATGGTACTCCTAGGTGACGAGGCTCAAGTGGAATCTTGTTTCGGTCCGTTTGGAGATAGTGTTTGTATCAGTGCAAGATATGTGCATGGTTTGTGCTAAACAAGGCTCGGAAATCATTTCGGAAGCACCCAATGGAACTCCTAGATGACGAGGCTCAAGTGGAATCTTGTTTCGGTCCATTTGTAGATAGTGTTAGTATTAGTGCAAGACAGATGCACGTTTTGTTCCAAACAAGGCTCGGAAATCATTTGGACCGCACCCGATAGAACTCCTAGGTGACAAGGCTCAAGTGGAATCTCGTTTCGGTCCGTTTGGATATAGTGTTAGTTTTAGTGCAAGGTAGGTGCACGGTCTGTGCCAAACGTACCATAGGCTCAGAAATCATTTTGGACGCACCCGATGGTACTCCTAGGTGATGAGGCTCAAGTGGAATCTTGTTTTGGTCCGTTTGGAGATAGTGTTAGTATAAGTGCAAGATAGGTGCACAGTTTGTGGCAAACAAGGCTCGGAAATCATTTCAGAAGCACCCGATGGAACTCTTAGGTGATGAGGCTCAAGTGGAATCTTATTTCGGTCCGTTTGGAGATAGTGTTAGTATTAGTGCAAGATAGGTGCACAGTTTGTTCCAAACAAGGCTCAAAAATCATTTTGACCGCACCGATAGAACTTCTAGGTGATGAGGCTCAAGTGAAATCTTCGTTTTGGTCTGTTTGGATATATTGTTAGTATTAGTGTAAGATAGGTGCACGGTTTGTGCCAAACGTACCATAGGCTCATAAATCATTTTGCACGCACCTGATGGTACTATTAGGTGACGAGGCTCAAGTGGAATCTCGTTTTGGTCTGTTTGGATAGT
>NW_027097651.1:0-23167 GCF_019320115.1 Miscanthus floridulus | reverse complement strand
TGACTAGTTCTAAGTGTTGATTAGAGTTGGAGAGACACTTATAGAGTAGTTTAGGACTTTGTTTTTTCCTTTGGCCATACTATTAAGTGGGGTATGAATGGATAGCTTGACCTAGGTGAGTCTAGTGAGTTAGGTGTGGTGCACACTTGTTAAAACTAGCACTAGGTAGCTCCACAACAGCCCTTTGATCCAATGGAGCAAACATCATTCACAAATGATCGAGAGTTGGACATGAATGTGATGAGGACATCACTTCTTCAAAGGTGCCCGCTGATCCTCCAACCGTCATGCAAGGTCCAATGACCCGGGCTCGAAAGCGACAACTCAATTTAGAGGTGAGCTCCTTCTTAAGCGATACTTTTCATACTTTTGAGAATAGACTACTACCTAATGATGTTATCTTGCTTAGTAACATTGGAAAGGGTCATGAAGGACTTATAGGAAGTGGTGGAGGTGATGATGACCAGCAAGGACGTCCAACACAAGTTGGAGGCCCAGTCCAACAAGAATTCGAGTCTGCCTCGGCCTCCAGGAGCAGTCTGCCTTAAACTGGTCACCCAGGACGCATCCGGACTCCGTTTTCGATGATCCACATATGGATGGAAAGCTAATTTGATAAAGAAGCCAATCCAAGTGGTTTCACATCAAAATCTGTTCGGAATCAACAGGAATCATCGAAACAAGTCAGCATCTAGAATCTGCCAGGGTGCTGCGACACCGTCTTTTGGTCCGTTGGACCATGTATCGAGTTTGGGCCCATTAGGGGCGCGTCCAGGGGTCTTGCACGACCCTAGAGTCTTCATAAACAGCCGCCACCCTCCATTAGGGTTCGGGTTTTGCTTAGATTATTCTGTCAAGAACAGTTTCGCCGTTCATCGGTTTGTGAGACCCCAACTCGTGAGATTAATCATTCATCTGCAATTTGGTAGGGATAACTTTCACTGTTTGTTCTGTTTTTGTGTTTACAATGGTAGGAGGTGAACAGACTAGAGATAACAACCCTAAGGGTTTCAACGAGTGTGTCAGTCAAGAGCAACTACAAGCTGTTGTAGAGGATGCCCAAAAAAGGATGAATGAGGCCATCAGGAAGGCCGTCACTGACGCACTCATTGAACTCAACATTGGCAATAGCATGGAGAGTTGGACAATGAATTTCCACACTAACCGACAAGGTTACTGAGTTGGAAACATTGGTGGCAGTCAACAACAATGACGTCTCCGGCAGCAACACCGATGGTCTTGCCAGAAGACACGGTGCATGATGTCGCTGGAAACATGGATCGAGCAGCCTTCCGACAAGAAGATTACGATGACGTCTTCGCCGCAACACGACAGGTATGGGTGGTGTCCACCACCATCAAGGTAATAATCACCGTGTCCCGATGATCCTTATGCTAAGATTAAGTTCACAATACCATCTTTTTCGGGTCATTATGATGCTGAGGGATATCTTGATTGGGAGATGAGTAGAACAAAAGTTTAGTGCCCACCTTACCTGAGCATCATAGAGTTAGACAAGCTACTAGTGAGTTTAAGGATTTTGCCATTATTTGGTGGAATGGGCTAGCTGCACAGGATGCTTTACCTGGTACATGGGAAGAACTTAAGGTAGCTATGCATGATCGTTTTGTTCCTCCTTATCATAGAGACTTGCGTAAGAAATTGATGCGTTTAGAACAAGGAGATAAATCTGTACAGGATTACTATGGTGAGCTCCAAAAGGGATTGATGCGTGTAGTGTTGTGGAGGGAAACGAAGATGCCATTGTCGTTTTTATTCTAGTTTGAGGCATGAGATTAGGACATTTTGATTATAAAGAATTTAACACTGTCAACCAGTTGTTTCAGTTTGCTATGCTTGCAGAAAAGGAATTGCAGGGGCATGAACAGCAGGGCAAGAGCAAGGTCAGCCACATACATGCCACGCTCGGCACCATCTTCGGGGCTGACCAAGCCAACCACTTTTCGGCGCCTCCACCAGCGAGCAAGCGACCAAAGCCTCTAGAGTTTCTACTACACCTAAGGCATCTCCCGCGACCTTCAGATTCAGGTAAAAATTCTTTGCAGGTGCCTACCAAGAGTTCCTCATGTTGCATCGACGGGACGCACTTCGGGTATTCAGTGCCACCGCTGCCATGGCATTGGCCATGTGCAGAAGGACTGCCCAAGTTAGCGGGCATATATTGCTACAGAAGATGGTTACATCAGCACCTCTGACATTGAGGATGAAGAAGACCAAGATGCAGATGAGGAGGATGGTGAAGTCCTTGGTGATGAGGCCACGATGGCTTATAGGAGCATCATTGTATACGGGTGCTCAGCTCACAAGTCCAGCAACCTGAGAAGCTACAACGCCATAACTTGTTCTAGATTTTCTTGTCATCAGCGACCATCGTGCACATGTCATTATTGATGGAGGTAGCTGCAACAATTTGGTGAGTTCTGATTTGGTCAAGAAGCTTGGCTTGACCACACGCCCACACCACGTCCATACCATATTCAGTGGCTAAATGATTCAGGTAAAGCAAAGGTAACACAAACTTGCAGAGTTTCATTTTCCATTGGTTCTTATGCTGATTCTTGATTGTGATGTGGTACCTATGCAAGCTTGTTCACTCTTATTGGGTCATCCTTGGGAACATGATAATGATGCTACACACCATGGTAGAAGTAATAAATACACTTTTGTGCATAAAGGAAAGAAAATTACTTTGGTACCTTTGACCCCTGCTCAAATTGTACAAGCTGATAGAGAACGCGCTGCTAGTTTGAATGATGTCAATATGAAAATCAGCAAGTTGCTAATTCTATTTTCCCACCTAAAAAGGATAAGTCTACATCTATTTCTAAGGCTGGGGGATTAAATTGAAGGGTGGGTTATGCTTGCAACAAAATGTGACTTTGCTGAAATTTCTGATGATGATATTTGCTATGCTTTGGTATGCAAACGAGCTATGTTTTCGCTTGATGATATTGTTAGCTCGGTACCTCCTGCTGTCACTAACCTTTTGCAGAGTATGAGGACATTTTTAGCTGAGATACCCTCGGGGCTGCCACCTATGAGAGGGATAGAGCATCAAATCGATTTGATTCTGGGAGCAACCTTGCCCAACCGTGCTGCTTATCGAACCAATCCTGAGGAGACTAAGGAAATTCAGCGATAAGTCCAAGACCTTTTGGACCAGGGTATGTACGTGAAAGCCTTAGTCCTTGTGCCGTTCCTGTACTTTTGGTTCCTAAGAAAGATGGAACTTGGCGTATGTGTGTTGATTGTAGAGCCATCAATAATATTACTATTCGGTATCGTCATCCTATTCCTAGGCTAGACGACATGCTAGATGAGTTGTGTGGTTCTATAATTTTCACTAAGATTGATTGCGAAGTGGCTACCACCAATTTAGAATGAAACTTGGAGATGAATGGAAAACTACGTTTAAAACTAATTCGGTTGTATGAGTGGTTAGTAATGCCTTTTGGTTGACAAATGCACCTAGCACTTTCATGCACTTAATGAATGAGGGTTTTAAGAGCTTTTATTTGGACATTTTGTGGTAGTTTACTTTGATGATATATTGATTTACAGCAAGTCTTTTGATGAACATATGGATCACTTACGTGCTGTTTTTAATGCTTTACGTGATGCACGTGTATTTGGTAACCTTGAGAAGTGCATCTTTTGCATGAATCGAGTTTCTTTTGTTGGCTATGTTGTAACTCCACAGGGAATTGAGGTGGATGAGATGAAAATTGAAGCCATAAGAGCTGGCCAGTTCCCCAACCATCACACAGGTGAGGAGGTTTTTCTTGGTCTTGCAGGATTCTACCCACCATTTCGTTAAAGTTTTCAGCACCATTGCTGCCCCATTGCATGAGTTGATGAAGAAATGAGTGGTGTTTCATTGGGGAGAGGCACAAGAGGAGTCCTTTGACACTTTGAAGGACAAGCTTACACACGCACCATTGCTACAACTTCCAAACTTTGGTAAGACTTTTGAGCTAGAATGTGATGCTAGTGGAGTTGGCATTGGTGGTACTTTGATGCAAGATGGTAAACCAGTTGCTTACTTTAGTGAAAATTGCATGGTCTTGTTCTTAATTATTCCACATATGATAAAGAATTGTATGCACTTGTTCGTTCTTTAGAGACATGGTGTCATTATTTGTGGCCTAAAGAATTTGTTATTCATTCTAATCATGAATTGCTTAAGTATCTTCGCTCTCAAAATAATCTGAATCGTAGGCATGCTAAATGGGTTGAATTTATTGAATCTTTTCCTTATATTATCAAACACAAAAAAGGGAAGGATAATGTGATTGCTGATGCTTTGTCTAGAAGATATACATTGTTGTCCCAACTTGATTGCCGGATTTTTGGTCTTCAATCCATTGAAGAACAATATGTGCTTGATCCTGATTTTAAGGATGTGTTGCTTAATTGTAGAGAGGGACATGCATGGAATAAGTTTATGATCAATGATGGGTTTTTGTTTAGAGCTAACTGCCTATGCATTCTAGTTGGTTCTATTTGTCTTTTGTTGTTGTAGGAGGCACATGGAGGCGGATTGATGGGATATTTTGGTGCCAAGAAGACAGAGGAGGTGCTATCCACACACTTCTTTTGGCCAAGGATGAGGTGAGATGTAGAGCGGTACATGGCTCGGTGTGCCAAATGTCAAAAAGCTAAGTCATGGTTGAACCCACATGGTTTGTATATGCCTCTTCCTGTTCCTTCAACCCCTTGGGCAGATATATCTATGGATTTTGTGTTGGAATTGCCAAGGACTAAGAGGGAAAGGGATAGTATTTTTGTGGTGGTTGATTGTTTTTCTAAGATGGCACATTTATTCCTTGTCATAAGAGCAACGATGCTGTTCATATTGCTGACCTTTTCTTTCAAGAAATCGTTCGCTTGCATGGTATGCCTTCTACTATTGTTTTAGATCGCGATGCAAAATTCTTGAGTCATTTTTGGCGCATGTTATGGAATAAATTGGGGACCAAGCTGCTATTTTCTACAACATGTCATCCCCAAAACTGTTGGGCAAACTAAGGTTGTGAATCGAACATTGTCCACCATGTTGAGAGCCATTTTGAAGCGCAATTTGAAGATGTGGGAAGAGTGTTTGCCGCATGTGGAGTTTGCATATAATAGGGTGGAACATTCCACCACCAAGGTAAGTCCTTTTTAGGTAGTGTATGGTTTTAACCCCTCATGCTCCTATTGATCTTTTGCCTTTACCTACCACTGAGAGAATACATAGTGATGCTAGAGAGCGTGCTAATTTTATTCGTAAGTTGCATGAAACAACTAAAGCAAATATTGAAAGCATGAATGAAAAGTATAGAATTGTTGGTAGTAAGGTAGAATAGAGATTAAACTTGAACCGGGTGATTTGGTTTGGTTACATTTGAGAAAAGATAGATTTCCTAAGCTACGTAAGTCTAAATTAATGCCAAGAGCAGCTGGTCCTTATAAGATCATTGAGAAAATAAATGATAATGCCTACAAACTTGAATTGCCACCCGAGTTCGGGGTTAGTCCCACCTTTAACATTGCAGATTTGGAACCTTATTTGGGAGAAGAAGATGAGCTTGAGTCGAGGATGACTCCAATTCAAGAGAGGGAGGATGATGAGGACATCACTTCTTCAGAGGTACCCGCTGATCCTCCAACCGTCATGCAAGGTCCAATGACCCGGGCTCGAAAGCGACAACTCATTTAGAGGTGAGCTTGTTCTTAAGCGATACTTTTCATACTTTTGAGAATAGACTACTACCTAATGATGTTATCTTACTTAGGAACATTAGAGAGGGTCACGAAGGACTTAGAGGAAGTGGTGGAGGTGATGATGACCAGCAAGGACGTCCAACACAAGTCGGAGGCCCAGTCCAACAAGAATTCGAGTCTGCCTCGGCCTCCAGGAGCAGTCTGCCTTAAACTGGTCACCCAATATGCATCCAGACTCTGTTTTCAATGATCCACATATGGATGGAAAGCTAATTTGATAAGAAAGCCAATCCAAGTTGTTTCACATCAAAATCTATTCGGAATCAACAGGAATCGTCAAAACAAGTCAGTGTCCAGAATCTGTCAGGGTACTATGACACCGTCTTTTGGCCCGTTGGACTATGTATCGAGTTTGGGCCCATTAGGGGTGCATCTAGGGGTCTTGCATGACCCTAAAGTCTTCATAAACAGCCACCGCCCCTCCATTAGGGTTTGGGTTTTGCTTAGATTATTCTGTCAAGAATAGTTTCGCCGTTCATCGGTTTGTGAGACCCCAACTTGTGAGATTAATCATTCATCTACAATTTGGTTGCTTTCTTTCTTATTCTTGCTTGTGTTCTTCGTTGCATAGGCAGGGATTAGCCTTCTTGGTGAGGTTAACTGGATCTGTGTCTTGGTTGATAACCAGAGGAGTTGTGGTGCTAAGATTACAGGGTTCGATCTGATGCCGGATCGGTGTGTCATTCTCTGCCACAACGATAGTTACCATCACCTGATGGAAGATTAGGATCCTGTCTCCATTAGAATGGAGGGTCAAATACTAACCAGATGCTGGCTCCAGTGTGACCAGACGCTAGATTAGAGTCTAGTCAGTTCATTTGACCAAGGTGAAATCGTCTAGAACTGACCGGACACTGAGGGCTAGCGTCTGGTCGACTCCAATAAGGTCCCAAAGAGGGAGAATGCTGATCGGATGTGTCTGGTCAATGCTGATCGGATGCTAATTAGGTTTTGGTTACTGACTGGACGCTGCTCAGCAAGTGACCGAACTCTGGAGGTCCAGCATCCGGTCGACATCAGTAAGGTTCCAGTGAGGGGAAAACGTGACCAAACGCGTCCGGTCAGTGTTGATCGGATGCTGCTAGCATCCGGTCAACTCATAACCACTGGAGCTCAGGGTATACTGACCGGTGCATCTGCTCAACATGACCAGAGCGTCCGGTCACCCCACAGAGGCACATAATGGTTCGTTTTTCAACCGATGTTATAAATACAACCTCTGCTCATGTGTGGGTGTACTTTTGCTCATTCCAACAGCTAAGAAACACCTTAGAGAGTGCCAAGAAGAGCAAGGTCCTAGTGAGGTGCTTGAGATTTGAGAATCCCAAAGAGAGCCCTCATTAGTGAAGATCAAGAGTAGCAAAGTGTGCATCCACCTTCTCATTAGGCTTGTCATGGTCAAGTGAGAGTTCGTGCTTGTTACTCTTGGTGATCGCCATCACCTAGATGGCTTGGTGGTGACTGGAAGCTTGGTGATCATCCGAAGAGCTTGTGGATGACCCAAGCCAAGTTGTGAGCGGTTGTGAGTGATTCACCATGACAGAGTGTCAAAGAATCAAACCGTAGAGAGCACTTAATCCTTGCTTAGATCAAGGGGGAGCTACACCCTTGCACGGGTGCTCCAATGAGGACTAGTGGGGAGTGGTGACTCTTCGATACCTTGGCAAAACATCACCGTGTTCTTCCTTCTCTATTTACTTTGAGCATTTACTTTATGCAATTCAATTCTTGTCTTTACATTCATAGAATTGCCATGCTAGAGTAGGATTAGAACTTAGGTTCCAAGTCTTTTGTGCAGTAGAACAATTAGAAATACTATCTAGGCACAAGGGGTTAATTGGGCTAACCATAGGATTTAATTATTGCAAAGAAATTTGGAATTAACCCAATTCACCCCCCCCCCTCTTGGGTATCTTAATCCTTTCAATTGGTATCAGAGCCTCGTGCTCACGTATTTAGGCTTAACCGCCTAGAGCAAGATGTCTCACAGGGATGGACCTCCTCCTATCTTTGAGGGAGATGACTTTCCTTATTGGAAAATTTGCATGGAGGCATATCTAGAGACTCTAGATGTTGGTATACTTAGAGCCGCCTCACAAGGCTTCCCAAAACCTCAGGATGCTACTAACCTACAAGGCAATGAGGTGAATTACGAAAAGTGGAATGCAAAGGCTTGAAACACCATCTTTAGACGCCTTTGCAAAGATGTGTTCAATCGGGTGAGGAACCACAAAGACGCCCATGCACTATGGTCGGATGTTTGTGCACTCCATGAGGGAAACAAGAGTGAGCGTGAGGAATGCTATCATCTTGTCATGAAAAAGCTCAACTCTTTTGAAATGCTTCCTAAGGAATGTGCTAATGAAATGTATTCACGTTTGAATGTTCTTGTAGAGGAAGTCAATGGGCTTGGACTCACTCAAATGCAACCATCCGATGTTGTAAGAAAGATCTTGAGTGTCCTCCCCATTGACAAATATGGGCATATTGTGACCGTGCTACATCAAGGTGATCTTTCCACCGCTACACCGACATAAATCTTGGGGAAGATCAATGCTCATGAGATGTACATGCACATCATGCCACAAGATGGCTCATCCTCTACCAAGAAGAAAGATAAGGACTTAGCATTCAAAGCTAGTCAAGAGAAGGGCAAGGCAAGACTTGAGTATGAGAGCTCAAGTGATGATGAAGTTGATGATGAAAGTCTTGCTCTCATGGTGAAGAAGACCACCAAGATGCTAAAGAAGCTCAACAAGAGTGGCATCAAGTTTGATGGCAAGAAGAAGAAGTTCTTCACTAGCTCTAGAAGGAAGCCAATCTCCAAGATGGATTGCTACAATTGTGGAGAACTTGGTCATCTAGCTCACCAATGCACAAAGCCCAAGAAAGACAAGTTCAAGAACAAGAACAAGGGCAAGAAAGATGACTCAAGCAATGAAGATGAAGATGAGAAGAAAAAGAACAAGCCATACAAGAAGAGAGATGGCAAGAAGAAGGATTTCCACAAGAAGAAGAAGAGTGGAAAGGCTTACATCATCGGTGATTGGCTCACGGACATTGATTCATCTAGTGGGTCATCCGATGATGAAAGTGACAATGAGAAGGTGGCCACCATTGCTATTGACTCATCATCTTCACTGCCACCACTGCCATCATCCTCTACACACCTATGCCTTATGGCCAAGGGTGAACGCAAGGTGAACTACAAGACCGGTGGAAGTCATTGGGTTATTGATAGTGGTTGCACACAACATATGATCGGTGATCCTTGTATGTTCACCTCACTAGATGAAGAAGTAGATGGGCAATAAAGAATCATATTTGGAGATAACTCAAAGGGCAAGGTCAAAGGATTGGGCAAAGTGGCAATATCAAATGATCATTCCATCTCCAATGTGCTATATGTTGCTTCATTGAGCTTCAACTTGCTATCCGTTGGACAATTGTGTGATCTTGGCTTCCAATGCTTGTTTACCGAGAAGGAGGTTGTTGTATCCAAGAAGGATGATGATCATGTGATATTCAAAGGGTTTAGATACAACAACCTATATCTAGTGGACTTTACCTCCGAAGATGCAAACTTGAAGACATGCCTATTCACCAAAACAACACTTGGGTGGCTATGGCATAGAAGACTTGCTCATGTTGGGATGAGCTCACTCAAGAAGCTTATGAAGAATGATTTGGTGAGAGGGTTGAAGGATGTGAAGTTTGAGAAGGACAAGCTTTGTAGTGCATGTCAAGCCGGCAAGCAAGTTGCAAATACCCATCCAACAAAAGCTTTCATGTCAACCGCAAGAGTGCTAGAACTCCATCACATGGATTTATTTGGACCAACAACATACAAGAGTTTGGGAGGAAATCTTTATTTTCTTTGTGATTGTTGATGATTATTCAAGGTATACATGGGTATTCTTTCTTCATGAAAAATCTGAACTTGCATCTTGCTTCAAGAAGTTTGCCAAGAGAGCACAAAATGAATTTGAAGTGAAGCTCAAGAAGATAAGAAGTGACAATGGGAAAGAATTTGACAACACAAACATAGAAGCTTATTGTGATGAAGTTGGAATCAAACATGAAGTCTCCACAACATATACTCCTCAACAAAATGGTGTAGTTGAGAGGAAGAACCAGACATTGATCACTCTTGCAAGAACAATACTTGATGAATACAACACCCCCGATGCTCTATGGGTAGAAGCAATCAACACCGCATGCTATGCATCCAACCGCCTATTCCTTCAAAAGTTCCTTGGCAAGACACCTTATGAGTTGCTCAATGGGAAGAAGCCGGACATCTTCTTCTTTAGGGTGTTTGGTTGCAAATGCTACATCTATAAGAAGCGACAACACCTAGGGTAGTTTCAAAGATGTTGTGATATTGGTTTTCTTATTGGTTACTCATCAAAGTCCAAAGCATATAGAGTATTTAATCATGCCACCGGCTTGGTTGAAGAAACATATGATGTGGAATTTGATGAATCTAACAGCTCCCAAGGAGCACATGAGAATCTTGATGATGCAGGTGATGAACCATTGAGGGAGGCTATGAAGAACATTTCAGTTGGAGACATCAAGCCTAAAGATGATGAAGATGATGTACAAGTGATTGATCCACCTTCTTCATTAAGTATGCCACAAGATGATGAAAAAGAGGGGAGAGTAGAAAATGAAGATACTCATGTCTCCCATGAACAAATGGTGGTACAAGCACAAGATGTTGATGCTCCACAACCTCCCCCTCAAGTGGTCAATAGAAGAAATACACCCCTACTTCAAGATCATCCACAAGATCTCATCATAGGGAGTCCATCAAAGGGTGTAATGACTCGATCTCAAAAACTTGCTTCATTTATTGCTCATCACTCTTTTGTCTCTTGCTTTGAGCCTACTAAGGTAGAAGAAGCTCTTCAACATCTGGATTGGATAAATGCCATGCATGAAGAGTTGAACAACTTCACTCGCAATGAAGTTTGGACTCTTGAAGAGCGGCCAAAAGGTGCAAGAGTCATTGGAACAAAGTGGGTGTTCCAAAACAAGCAAGATGATCAAGGTGTTGTTGTGAGAAACAAGGCAAGACTAGTTGCAAAGGGGTTCTCTCAAGTTGAAGGTTTGGATTTTGGAGAGACCTTTGCCCCGGTTGCAAGATTAGAATCCATCTGTATCCTCCTTGCATATGCATCACATCATGAAATAAAACTTTATCAAATGGATGTGAAAAGTGCTTTTTTAAATGGCTTTATTAATGAACTAGTCTATGTTGATCAACCTCCCAGGTTTGAAGAACCTAGATATCCTAATCATGTTTATAGGTTGTCCAAAGCATTATATGGGCTTAAGCAAACCCCAAGAGCTTGGTATGAGCGCCTTCGGGACTTCCTTATTGAGAAGGGCTTCACCATTGGGAAGGTTGACACCACACTATTCACCAAGAAGCTTGATGAGCATATCTTCATTTGTCAAGTGTATGTTGATGATATCATCTTTGGATCATCAAATGAAGATTCATGCAAAGAGTTTGGTGAATTGATGTCAAAGGAGTTCGAGATGTCAATGATTGGAGAGCTTACATTCTTTCTTGGTTTTCAAGTCAAGCAAATGAGAGAAGGGATTTTCATCTCTCAAGAGAAATATACTAATGATCTTCGCAAGAGATTCAAGATGGATGAATGTAAGCCAATCAAGACTCCAATGTCAACCAATGGACATCTCGACCTAGATGAGGGAGGTAACCCGGTTGATCAAACTCTCTACCACTCTATGATTGGTAGCTTGTTATATTTGACCGCATCTAGGCCCGACATCATGTTTAGTGTGTGTATGTGTGCTAGGTTTCAAGCTAATCCTAAGGAAACTCATTTAATTGCCATAAAAAGAATCCTTAGGTATCTTAAGCACACACCAAGCATTGGCCTTTGGTATCCCAAAGGAGCTATATTTGAATTAGTTGGCTATTCCGATTCGGACTATGCCGGTTGCAAAGTTGATAGAAAGAGCACATCCTGAGGGTGCCATTTGCTTGGTAGATCACTTATGTCTTGGTCCTCCAAGAAACAAAATAGTGTGGCTTTGTCCATCGCCGAAGCAGAATACATTGCCGCGGGTGCTTGTTGTGCACAAATACTTTACATGAAACAAACTTTGCTAGACTATGGTGTAGTTCTAGATAAACTACCTCTTTTGTGCGACAATGAAAGTGCGGTAAAACTTGCAAATAATCTGGTTCAACACTCTTGCACCAAGCACATAGATATCTGCCATCACTTTCATTGAGATCATGTTGCTAAAAATGATATATCACTAGAAGGTGTAAGGACCAAGGATCAATTGGCGGATATCTTTACTAAACCGCTAGATGAGGCAACATTTTGTAGATTGCGGAATGAGCTCAATGTTCTTGATTTTAGCAACTTTACTAAAAGATGAGCTTGTGTTGTCCCTTGCATTGCATTGTAAAATACAACATGTTTAATGGTTTGTAATGCATATAGGGCTTGTCTAACATGGTTAAGATAACCACCGAAAAGCGTGTGAAGAAGCTTAACCTTGGATCAAACTTGACAAGCAACTAGATTTACATTCAAGTATTGCATATGCATGAATGTTGTTTTGTCATTTATCTTAAATCACCCTCTTATTGCCTATTTTCTTAAAAAGATTTATAGCCTAAGGCAAAATATTTTTGAAAAATATGAGGGTTTGAGAGAGGTCACTCACATCAGTCCCAATTGGTGTTTATTTGGATCTTATTAGAGTTGGGACTTGATTGGGAACAGGCAGCGTGAAGGACTTTGAAGATTTGCTGAAGGAGTGACCGGACGCTGCACCAGACTCTGATGTCCAACGTCCGGTCAGTTCATAGGAGGTGAACAGCTACCGTGCAGGAGTGATCAGACGCTAAAATAGTGTTTTCCCAGCGTCCGGTCAGAAGGAGCTTCAGCGTCCGGTCGATCATGAAGGCGTGAAGGCTAGGTGACCAGACTCTGGCTGCATCTGGTCGGTGTCCACCGGATGCATCTGGTTGTGATTCTAGAGGAGTTGGACCTCTCCAGAATTGACCAAACGCTGGGTGGCAGCGTTCGGTCGCTGCCACCGGAGCGTCCGGTCAGTAGAAATCATCAACATCAGGTCTCTTTTCCTGTTTCCTTTTCTGATCCACCAGGGACCCTCATATAATCTGGATGTGCTTTGACCTAAGCCCTATTCCACCATTCCCACATGCCACCTCCTTCGCCGCCTTTAGAGTATGCCCTAGCCACCAAATCCATTGCGCCTGCTTTCTCCCTGCGCCGCCATAGCTCTGCACACCACCGCTTGCCCACGCGCCGCCGTCGCCTACATGTTGTCCATGCGCCATAGCAGCTCGCCCACATGCTGCCTGTCGTTGCTCCGCCATAGTAGCACTATGTGCCGTCGCCTCCCTGTTGTCCACGCACCGCAGCAGCTCGCCCACGCGCTGCCTATCATTGCTCCGCCGCAGCAGCACTGCACGCCGTCGCCGCCCGCAACTTCTAGTGCCACCGTCTACAGCTGTCCCCCACGCTGAGCTAGAGCCGCCATGTGTCTCGACACCGCCTATAGTGCCTCCCCATGTCTCTCTGCTTGCCACTACCATGCAACCCTAATGCCGCCAGCGAGCCCCTATTCTAGTGCCCTAGTTACTGCTACTCTTGGCCATTGATTCATCGCATTATCGATCCTCACTGACCAGCAACCCTTATCGATTCGGTGTCCCTCGATCCTTTCCTCGTCCCATTGTTTTCGCTGGATCGTTAGGTAGCAAGCCCGTCATTTCAATTTCGTATCTAAATTGCTTGCTTCCTAGGGTTTCGCATCTTTAGATATATTGTATTTATTTGTATATCCTATCTATTCCATCGTGCAGCGAGTCGGTGCCATTGAGGTGTTAGTGATAGCTGTCAGTCAACTTGGGGCCAAGCTCACGAGTAAGGAACGAGGCCAAGCCTTGAAAGTGTCAGTGATAGTTGATCTTTGTCAGAGGTAGTTGATTCATCTCAAATCTTTTAGATGGCTCATACAAAGAATGTCGATGGTGGTCTCAGTGTCGAGGATCCAAGGCCCTAGCCTCGCCAGCCTATAGAACCTAAAGGCAAGGGGACCAAGAAGCTAGCAGTCAGGAAGCGCAAGTATTCAGATGCAGATACAGCAAGAGCCACCGCAGTTGCAGAGGCCACAGAGCGTGCTGAGAGAGGAGGCACTCGCAGTGGAGTCCGGATTGCCGATCCACTTTCACCAGAGGCAATGGCTACACTTCAGCGTGTTGAGCGTCTTCATAGTGGTCCATTTGGGACCCTCATGATTGGAGGATAGCATGTTGCCATTGATGAGGTTCAGCCTTAGGGGGAGCCACAGCAGCAACCTCAGCCCACACAGCAGACTTAGGAGCCTCAACTAGCTCAGTAGACTTAGGAGCCATAGACAGCACAATAGTCTCAGGAGGGTGAGCAAGTTCAGCAGGCTGAGGAGACAGAGCTAGCACCACAGCCATAGTTACACCGCTCTGGTCATACTTGTGTCCCAGTTTCACCAAGGCCAGTCACTCAGCAGAGGGGTTCTCGTCCACCACCTCGACCATAGGGTCTGCCTCTAGTGACCCATCTTGACCTAAGGGCCGCCACAACCAAGCAGGTGCAGCAGCTGAGGTTCATTGACTTTTAGGTGTGGTTTCCACCCAGGAGGGATGAGAGAGCATCAAAGGGATTCTATACACCCCTATAGGACTTCTATAATGCTTATCGGAATAGCGGAGCAGTCTTCAGACCCCAGAGAGTGTGCAACATCGAGTCTATTGTTGCAGTAGCTAGAGAGCACATTTGCCCCTACCTTGCATATCTGCTAGGGCTGATAGATCTGATTGGACGGACCGGATTATATGTTCCATCTTGGGTTCATCAGTTCTATGCATCTCTCTAGATTGAACCCCACCATAGGTTTATTCACTTTGCATTTGGTGGCAGAGACTATCGGTTGACGAGCACTAGGGTTAGGGAAATTCTTAGGCTTTAGGAGCAGCCAGTCAGGCTCCATGAGGTGTGCTATGGATAGACTACACCCCCAGATGTCCTCATGGTGGCATGGTACCCCCTACAGACTTGGTATGTCACTGCTTCACTGAGCCTTTTGGCAAGGGGTCGAGGAGGAACCCCAGTGATCTCATGCCACTACTCGTGTGCTTGAGGCTGTTATGAGGAGGACTTTACTACCGAGGATGGGATATAGAGAGGGATTAACTTGGATTCAGCTATGGCTTCTTAACTCTCTCATGTAGCAGATAGTTTTTGATATCTGGGATCTCCTTTTGTTAGAGATGGAGGACACCATAGCTAAGGGCTTCAAAGGTCACAGGCAGCTACCCTATGCTCACTGGGTCACATTTCTTATCCACAAAGTTGTTTCTGTTAAGTCGCCTAAGATGATTACTGAGTACAGTGGTGCCACGATAGAGTTCCCTACTTATAACTTGTCTTAGATGATCTGCCATAGTACACCATAGGCACCGAGTCAGCTACGCCATCGTCTAGAGGTGCCAAAGACTATAGCCCAGCAGGATGATATTATCAGGGGTATTATAGCTATAGAGGTAGAGGAGCTTGCTCAGTAGGAGGGGTTGGTCACTAGCGATCCTAGAGATAGTTCTGATGATGACTACCAGCCCATTCCACAGATCCCTCCATGATGACATGATGCTGAGGCCGGTAGCTCTAGTTCAATGCCACATGCCCCATAGACTGACCTCGCTCTTCTTGCTATACTTGAGCGGATGAGGCAGGACCAGGCCAGACAGGCTCAGGAGATAGCTCCTACACTTGCTCAGTCCTAGACTCAGCAGGACGAGTTCCAGCGCCAGCAGCTTGTTATTCAGCAATAGACATAGGCACTACAACAGCAGCAGTAGGCTATGCATCAGCAGCAAATACTCATACAGCAGCAGCTTCTTAGGTTCATGCAACATGTAGTGCAGGCGATTGGGGGCCCACCTCCATAGGCTTCGCCCCAACTTGGTCAGCCTGCCACCACTTCGATGACTCCAGCATTATAGCCTAGTGGGCTTTAGAGTCAGGGATAGCCACCAGCGCAGTATGCTTCACCGATAGAGCAGGTGTCCTAGTGGTTCGCTTCGCCAATGGTAGCCCCACAGTTCACTCCACTTTAGACGGGCTTCACATCAGCACAGACATCGTCACTGCTTGAGCCAGACACTTCGGTCTCCAGGAGTCTTAGAGCCTCCTTCAGTGAGTTATTAGGGTAGCCCACTCCTTCATACCTGCATGTTCTGGGTCCTTCTATGGTTGCACCTATCACAGCGACAACAGAGACGCTCCCCTCCTTTGTGGCATCATCAAAGCTGGCTGCTTCAATTATACCAGCTCAGCCTACAGCAGCACCAGTTCCTGATCCGACCCAGACTGCTTCAGCATCACTATCAACTATAGAGGGTTAGACAGCTCAGAGCTCTAGATCAGATGATGATGGCACCTAGTTCCACCTTGCTCCTCGTACCTCAGTGCTCGGCTCATCCGCTGCAGCCCCACCGACTGACCCATAGGTTTTGGTGTTTGACGCCAAAGGGGGAGAGGGTTCGAGTATGTTAGGCTTAGGGGGAGCTACTTATCTAGGGGGAGCTTAGTTATTATATTAGCTTATCTATTTATATTTGGAGTTTCTATTTGTGAGATACACTATTATGCTTTTGTGTGTGTGATACATTATGCATTCATGTTTACTACTATATCTATGTGATAGTGATATCTACGTGATTGTGATATATGACATGTGTGCTCTCTACTTTGAATTCTTTATATGTCATATCACTTGTGTTTTGCTCATTTGCCTTTGCTTCCGCGATTTACTCTGATGCAAATGAGCTTTATTACTTGTACTCATGCATATTTCATATCTTTTGAGTACATCATGATGGCTTGGGTCATATAAGCTTGTCTAACACTTTTCTTCTTATTGCCAAAAGCTTATATGAACCAAGCATGTTAAAAACCTCATCTCTTTCACATACTCGAGGTAGTATTGTCATCAATCACCAAAAAGGGGGAGATTGAAAGCATCTAGGCCCCTTGTTGGGTTTCGGTGATTAATGACAATACATGATTACTGTGACTAATGTGTGTTTTGCAGAAACAATTGAGTTAGGTCACAGTAATGGAGATCGATTGGGCAATCATGGTTGTCATGCCCCTACGATGGAAATCATTTCAGTTTTCAAAGGATGGATGATAAGGTTAAGGATGGACTAGTTCTAAGTGTCGATTAGAGTTGGAGAGACACTTAGAGTAGTTTAGGACTTTGTTTTTTCCTTTGGCCGTACTATTAAGGGGGGTATGAACGGGTAGCTTGACCTAGGTGAGTCTAGTGAGTTAGGTGTGGTGCACACTTGTTAAAACTAGCACTAGTGTAACACCTCAGGTGTTTGCCTTCCACATTTGCACTTGCATTTCATGGATATGAGCATCATTCATTCATTCACAAGCTTATATCACATGAAACATGTCTTTGAAACTTTGCAACATGTTGTATATTTCATGTGTGTTGTTTCTTTTATGAAATGTAAAGTGTGCAACACTTAAGTGCAACATGTGCCACTCACTTAGTGAAACAAGGTTAGTTAATACTATGCAACAAGATCATGAAACGTGTGAAACATGACTATGAAACATTTGCAACATTTCTTGTGTTTTCATTGTTTCAGTACATATCTTGCTTGATTCTTGTGTGACCAATGCATGGTGTGGCTAAAAATGCTTGTAAGTAACTTAGTTACACATAGAATGTCTTTTGGAACATTGTTCATGTTGGTCACTTTGACTAATTAGGTTTTTCAAGTCATGGTTTGACCAAATTTGACCCCTGAACCCTTTTGTTTGACTATTTAAAAAGTATGGCTTAGGATGTTTGCATGTCTAAGCAACCTAAAGCAAAGATGTAGGGAATTATATAAGGAACAAAAGTTATTTTATGACCATCTCATGAAAATGTGCAGAACATGCTCAAAAATGGCCCACAAGTCAGTTTTGAGGGCTATTTGGAAACTCAAAAAATTTCTAAGTCAAAAACCAGTTTTCAGTTTCATTGGCTCGACTTTGGGGATGATTTTACTCATGATTCTTTGGGAATTAGGTCTTGGTCTTTTAATAAAAATTGTAGACTATACGAAGGGCTAAAATTTTCATTTAGAATGTTTTCGCTAATGACCAACGGATTAGGAGGATGAGGGCCATCAAGTAACGCTGTTAGGCTCGATAAGGTTAACTGAATCAGCGTTTCAGTCAAGCTACAGTGATCTCCATTTCAGAAAACGCCTGACACGTGTGTGCTGCATGTCACCGGTCGCCTGAGCTTGCTGCCATGCACCGCGTGCCTCCTGGCGCTGCTGGCCGCGACAAGAGCACCCCGCGCGCCTGCCCGACGCACTCGCCGAGCCATTTGCTTTTCCTTTCTCCTTCCCCGTGCACTGTGCCAAGCCACAGCAGCCATCCGCCATTATCGACCGCATGTCACCGTCGTTGTGCACGTTCGCCACTACAAAAACAGGTTGCCCCGTCCGCCTGTAGCCTTGCCGTGGTCTCCTCTATCTTCTCCACCCCACCGTTGGTCCGATTGCGCCGTCGTAGGGGCAAAATCGCAGCTTCGTCCCACCGCTGCCATGGCTGTTCTCGCTGGCGTTGTTGCTCCACGTGGACAACCGCCACCGTGACCCTCCCATCCCCTCCTCTGCCTCGCGCTAGATCCTAGGTGCACTGCTGAAGCTCATAGCGCCTCCCGATCGAGACGTAGCGCCATAGCCTCGCCGGAGCCGGTCGTGCCGTGGTCGAGCGCCGCCATGGCCATCACCACCCCCTCTAGCTATGTCAGTAGCTGCAATAAAGGGTTCCCCTAGGTCCGCTTAGGGGAGGCGAACAAGTTGGCACCATTGCCTTCGCTGGAGAAGCCACCGGCGGCGAACTACGCCACCGACCGTTCCTCCTCCCCTGCTTCTCTCGCTGACGCGTGGGCCCCTCTTGTCAGCGCCGCGGCTGAGGCGGGAGCCCAGCGTGGGCCGCACCGTTGTCTGGGCTGCGCCAGCGCGTGTTCGTGGGCCGCCGTTTCCTTGGGCTGGCCCAGTAGCTGTGTAGGTTTTTCCATTTTGTTTTGTTTAATTGTTTTTCACAGTTTTGGGTATAGATTCAAAAATGTGTAACTCAAGTTTGGTAGATCCAAATGTGATGGTTCCAATTTTGTTAAGTTCCTGGTCATCTCTAGTATTTAATAAAAATATTATATGAGCACATGTTTTAGAAATTCTAGCTAAATTAAATAGGACTTTGAAATGTGTTTTTGGATACATGCAAACTTGTTTGAATTTTATCTTGAGTTTCTGTGGTCCAAAAATGATGAAATTTTGTGGGTAATCTATTATTACTTAGTAGAATCTCTGGTTAAAATTTCAGAGCTAGTGCATGTATAGTTTTTGAGTTATAGAATTTCTTTTTATCAATGGATGGATCTTGTGTGAATTTTCATAATTTTTCTATAGATCCAGTATAGGTAAAATTTGGCGAGTAAGGTTCTTAGGCTAGAATATGCTAGGAAAAATGTGAAATCTGTTGCTTGACACTTTTCATTAGGGTTTCCTAATTATGCCATTTTAAGCCATTCTGCCTTACCATTTTTGTGTAGGCTGTTGTACTTACTAAAATGGTGTGAAATTTTTATGGTAGTCTACTTAAGGGCATGTAGTGTCTACTATAATTTTTGTAGATTTAATGGTGTAGTTTTCATATATGTTTACTATTTCCTCTAATTAATTAAATAAATTAAGAAAGGTATTAGAGGAAATGTTTTGGGAATGAACACCCTACTTTCTGGTGTTCTTGTAATATGTGTGACATGTGAGTAGATTTAGTTTTGTCCAATTATATGTTTACATCATGAGTTACTAATTATTTCGTTTGCATTATGTCCCTCTGGATAGATCTGGGGACTTTAGAAAGCCTCCCATGATATTTTGGTTTTTTGTGATTGTAATGAATACAAGAGTTGTAGATAATTTATGTATCTAGCTCCTGTAAAAATTTGAGGGCATTTGGCCTAGTAGTTTAGAAACTACAGCTGTTTAAAGTTAGGTTTCAGTTTTTGCTTATTCTCTGCCTTATGAGGGTAGAACTCTGTTGATTGATGAATTCAACCTAGTAAAGGTTTGAATCATGCTCTGAGGTCTGAAAATGAATTGTAGACAACTTCATAAGCATTCCAGATTGTCTTATTGCATGTCAATTGGATTTATAAATCTCTAGTTATGGCTAGTTTACTGTACCGCTATATAGTCTCCATTTTGTTGAAATACAAATGCTTGAGTGTATGCTTGTGCAATGTTCTCATTGATTGTTTAGGGGTTAGCCTAACTTGAGAATATGCTTAGGTGCAGGTGCTAGGTCATTAACTGAAGATGAGCAATTATACATTAGGTTGTATAAACTTGGTAAGTAAAGTGATTTGAATAGGGCTTAAGTTGGAATATGCAAACTACAGCGAACATGTGCATTCCCCGAGCATCCCTAACATTCGTTTATGTGCATCCATGATATTTATCTTGCACAATCATGCAATAGGTGTGCTGGAGGGAGTGACGTTGCTGGAGTTCGAGGGAGCCAACCAGGAGGAGGAGCCCGAGGTGCAAGAAGCCGACGAAGCAGTTGCCGCGAAGGAATTGCCCGAGTGCCCTGACCACCAGCCTTCCTCGTTCCTGAAAGGCAAGCCCCGAAGCATATTAAGCCTCCCATGTTTTTACAAATACATTGAGTATCTTTTATTGTTGATGATGCATTAAGTATAGGAATTGGTTGGAACCAATTGCTGCATTACATATCCTTCCTTGTCCAGATATCGCACTGGAATCCTATTTAAGTTCAGGAACGGGTTAAATGCTCAGCCTTGCTTAGTGCGGTAGAAGTCAGGTGATTTCCTGTCACCTACGAGCTTTAGGATGAGGTGGATCACGGTTGGCTATATTTGCTATCGTGGAAAAGAACCATGTGAATAATGAATTAAGACCGGGCGGGGTCTTGTGTAGGTTTGAACATAGTGACTCCGTCTGTGTCGTTTAAGGACCGATACGCTGTACGTCCTCATGTCATGTTGAACGCAGCCTAACACTTAGCTGGCCGGATAAGTCATTCTGACCGTGAAGCCTAGTAGCTCGATTTAGGTCGGGAACGCAAGCAGTGGCGGCACTCTGGAGGTAGTAAGGATGTGTGGAGAGCCATTGGCATAAGTCCAAGGTGGGTTAGAGTCCTGAACAACCTTGGCAGAGTGGTTCTCTGAGAATGCCGATCTATTTGGACCCGCGACTCCTGAAATGTACCAAAGGTGACTTGTTGCGACCCTGACGGGGGAAGCAGGGTTTGTGTTTAGGAATACCCCTCCAGTTGGATAGGAATCGATTCGAATCGCCATCTCTCCTGGATAGTGAGAACTTGACTGAGCAGCGACAACGTAGATTCAATTAATTTAACGATATGGTTAAATGGATGATGATGATAAGGTTGCCGCAATGAATACCTGATATGGTTATTAATGTTTGCACCCTAATAAAATGATTGCTTATTATAGGTGCTAATGTAGTTAACAGGTTAATGGTTAAAAAGTCACTGCTAGTCAGGACAAGAGTTGATCATACTACTTATGCTTTTCTGCAAAAAGAAACTGTCAGACAGCTCCACTACATTAAGCTATGCATAATCCTTGGTGTCATTTGTTTGGTTTTCGACGGGTAAGTCTAGCTGAGTACATTCCCGTACTCAGGGTTTATTCCCTCTTGTTGTAGATGACCTTCTATATTAGGGATTCTACAAGTATTGTCTCCACCCGGCGGGTGATGAGACTAGATCATGGCATGATCTCCGTTCTCTTATCTAAATGCTTTTGTGGGCCATGTCAGCAAACCAGTATGTGTATTTGAACTCGGGGTGTGAGTAAAACTATTTGCTTCCGCATGTTTACAAGACTTGTTTTGTAATAACAATGACTCTATGATGATGTAACCTATTTGCGAACGTATGCGAAATGTTGTAATGTACGATATGTTATGTTGAATTACTGTGATCTTGGTTGTATGCAAGTTGGTTTGAAATCCTTTAAGATTTTGGTTGACTACCGGTTATATGGGCTCAAGTTTGAGAATTTGATCGTTTCGGCCGATTGTTTTTGTACTTGTGCTCTTATAAATTGGCCGGTTCTGTGACAACTAGGTAGCTCCACAACAGCCCTTTGATCCAATGGAGCAAACTTCATTCACAAATGATCGAGAGTTGGACATGTATGGAGGGTCAAATACTAACCCGACGCTGGCTTCGGTGTGACCGAACGCTGGATCAGAGTCTGGTCAGTTCACTTGACCAAGGTGAAATCGTCTGGAAATGACCGGACGCTGTGAGGTCATGGTACCGGACACTGAGGGCTAGCGTTCGATCGACTCCAGTAAGGTCCCAAAGAGGGAGAATCCTAATCGAACGCGTTCGGTCAATGCTGACCGAACGCTGATTAGGTTCCGGTTACTGACCGAACGCTGCTCAGCAAGTGACCGCACTCTGGAGTTCCAGCATCCGGTCGACATCAGTAAGGTTCTAGTGAGGGGAAAACATGATCGAACGTGTCCGGTCAGTGTTGATCGGACGCTACCAGTGTTTGGTCAACTCATAACCACTAGAGCTCAGGGTATGCTGACCGGTGAGTCCAGTCAACATGACCGAGCATCCGATCACCCGTAGAGGCACATAACGGTTCGTTTTTTAGCCGCGGTGTTATAAATACAACATCCGCTCATGTGTGGGGGTACTTTTGCTCATTCCAATAGCAGCGAGAAACACCTTAGAGAGTGCCAAGAAGAGCAAGGTCCTAGTGAGGTGATTGAGATTTGAGAATCCCAAAGAGAGCCCTCATTAGTGAAGATCAAGAGTAGCAAAGTGTGCATCCACCTTCTTATTAGGCTTGTCATGGTCAAGTGAGAGTTCATGCTTGTTACTCTTGGTGATCGCCATCACCTAGATGGCTTGGTGGTGATTGGAAGCTTGGTGATCATCTAGAGAGCTTGTGGATGACCCAAGCCAAGTTGTGAGTGGTTGTGGGTGATTCAACGTGATGGAGTGTCGAAGAATCAACCCATAGAGAGCATTTGATCCTTGCGCGGATCAAGGGGGAGCTACACCCTTATGGGTGATCCAATGAGGACTAGTGGGGAGTGGCGACTCTCTAATACCTCAGCAAAACATCACGTTCCTCCTTCTCTATTTTGAGCATTTACTTTGAGCATTTACTTTATGCAATTCAATTCTTGTCTTTACATTATAGAATTGTCATGCTAGAGTAG
>NW_027097650.1:0-24994 GCF_019320115.1 Miscanthus floridulus | reverse complement strand
ACTATGATAAGGTTTTTTTAGAAAAACTCCAGGGGCCCCCCACTTTTGCCAATTTAGGTTCTCTAGGGTGAGGCCTGTAATTCTTCAGCCTGTGAAAAAAACCTAGCTCGATCCATGTCCGAAAGGCAAAAATCCTTAGGTAGTAAATTTGATCTCAAATCTACATAGGCAGTCCCCCGGTTGTCATGGCCACCAGTGTACCTAACGACGTGGGTAAGTGATGTAATGATAAGAATGATCTAAGGCAGTTTCCAGCCTACTTCTGTGTGCCACTCCAGCCTTACCCAGCTTTGTTTCGGAAGACGGGTGGACCAAGACATCTCTGATGAATTGTAAGATTTCACCGACACAAAAAGCTGCTTTGTGGACTATGATAAGGGATTTTTTAGAAAAATTTCTAGGGGCCCACTTTTGCCAATTCAGGTTCTCTAGGGTGAAAGGCCTTGTAATTTCTTCAGCCGGAATGGAAAAAAAAACTAGCTCGATTCCATGTCTAGAAGGCAAAGACTCAAGGTCTTAAATTTTGCCCTCACAATCTACATCCGGCGTAGTCCCTCCGGTGTCGTTGGCCACTAGTGTACCTTAACGATGTGGGTAAGCGATGTAATTGATACTAACATGATCTAAGCCATCCATCCTAACTTCCTGTGTGCCACTCCTGCCTTACCCAGCTTGTTTTCGGAACACGGGTGGACCAAGACATCTTTGACTGGAATTGCAAGATTTCACCGAAACAAACGTTGCTTTGTGGACTATGATAAGGGATTTTTTAGAAAATCTCTAGGGGCCCACTTTTGCCAATTCAGGTTCTCTAGGGTGAGGTCTGTAATTCTATAGCCATGAAAAAAAATCCTAGCTCGATTCCATGTCCGGAAGACAAAGATCTCAAGGTCTTAAATTTGCCCTCAAATCTGCATCAGCAGTCCCTCGGTGTCGCGGCCACCAGTGTACCTTAACGATGTGGGTAAGCGATGTAATTGATACTAACATGATCTAAGCCATCCATCCTAACTTCCTGTGTGCCACTCCTGCCTTACCCAGCTCGTTTCGGAACACAGGTGGACCAAGACATCTTCGACGGAATTGCAAGATTTCACCGAAACAAATGCTGCTTTGTGGACTATGATAAGGGATTTTTTAGAAAAATCTCCTAGGAGCCCACTTTTGCTAATTCAGGTTCTCTAGGGTGAGGCCTGTAATTCTGCAGCCGTGAAAAAAAACCTAGCTCGATTCCATGTCCGGAAGGCAAAGATCTCAAGGTCTTAAATTTGCCCTCAAATCTGCATCGGCAGTCCCCCGGTGTCGTGGCCACCAGTGTACCTTAACGACGTGGGTAAGTGATGTAATTGATACTAACATGATCTAAGCCGTCCAGCCTAACTTCCTGTGTGCCACTCCTGCCTTACCCAGCTCATTTCGGAACACAGGTGGACCAAGACATCTTCGACGGAATTGCAAGATTTCACCGAAATAAACGCTGCTTTGTGGACTATGATAAGGGATTTTTTAGAAAAATCTCTAGGGGCCCACTTTTGCCAATTCAGGTTCTCTAGGGTGAGGCCTATAATTCTACAGCTGTGAAAAAAAACCTAGCTTGATTCCATGTCCGGAAGGCAAAGATCTCAAGGTCTTAAATTTGATCTCAAATCTGCATCGGCAGTCCCCCGGTGTCATGGCCACCAGTGTACCTTAACAACATGGGTAAGCGATGTAATTGATACTAACATGATCTAAGCCATCCAGCCTAACTTCCTATGTGCCACTCCTGCCTTACCCAGCTCGTTTCGGAAGACGGGTGGACCAAGACATCTTCGACGGAATTGCAAGATTTCACCGAAACAAACGTTGCTTTGTGGAGTATGATAAGGGATTTTTTAGAAAAATCTCTAGGAGCCCACTTTTGCTAATTCAGGTTCTCTAGGGTGAGGCCTATAATTCTGCAGCCATGAAAAAAAACCTAGCTCGATTCCATGTCCGGAAGGCAAAGATCTCAAGGTCTTAAATTTGCTCTCAAATCTGCATCGGCAGTCCCCCGGTGTCGTGGCCACCAGTGTACCTTAACGACATGGGTAAGCGATGTAATTGATACTAACATGATCTAAGCCATCCAGCCTAACTTCCTAGTGTGCCACTCCTGCCTTACCCAGCTCGTTTCGGAAGACAGGGTGGACCAAGACATCTTCGACGGAATTGCAAGATTTCACCGAAACAAACGCTGCTTTGTGGACTATGATAAGGGATTTTTTAGAAAAATCTCTAGGGCCCACTTTTGCCAATTCAGGTTCTCTAGGGTGAGGCCTGTAATTCTGCAGCCGTGAAAAAAAACCTAGCTCGATTCCATGTCCGGAAGGCAAAGATCTCAAGGTCTTAAATTTGCCCTCAAATCTGCATCGGCAGTCCCCCGGTGTCGTGGCCACCAGTGTACCTTAACGACTGTGGGTAAGCGATGTAATTGATACTAACATGATCTAAGCCATCCAGCCTAACTTCCTGTGTGCCACTCCTGCCTTACCCAGCTCGTTTCAGGAACACAGGTGGACCAAGACATCTTCGACGGAATTGCAAGATTTCACCGAAACAAATGCTGCTTTGTGGACTATGATAAGGGATTTTTTAGAAAAATCTCCTAGGGGCCCACTTTTGCCAATTCAGGTTCTCTAGGGTGAGGCCTGTAATTCTGCAGCCTGTGAAAAAAAACCTAGCTCGATTCCATGTCCGGAAGGCAAAGATCTCAAGGTCTTAAATTTGCCCTCAAATCTGCATCGGCAGTCCCCCGGTGTCGTGGCCACCAGTGTACCTTAACGATGTGGGTAAGCGATGTAATTGATACTAACATGATCTAAGCCATCCAGCCTAACTTCCTGTGTGCCACTCCTGCCTTACCCAGCTCGTTTCGGAACACAGGTGGACCAAGACATCTTCGACGGAATTGCAAGATTTCACCGAAACAAACGCTGCTTTGTGGACTATGATAAGGGATTTTTTAGAAAAATCTCCTAGGGGCCCACTTTTGCCAATTCAGGTTCTCTAGGGTGAGGCCTGTAATTCTGCAGCCGTGAAAAAAAACCTAGCTCGATTCCATGTCCGGAAGGCAAAGATCTCAAGGTCTTAAATTTGCCCTCAAATCTGCATCGGCAGTCCCCCGGTGTCGTGGCCACCAGTGTACCTTAACGATGTGGGTAAGCGATGTAATTGATACTAACATGATCTAAGCCATCCAGCCTAACTTCCTATGTGCCACTCCTGCCTTACCCAGCTCGTTTCGGAACACAGGTGGACCAAGACATCTTCGACGGAATTGCAAGATTTCACCGAAACAAACGCTGCTTTGTGGACTATGATAAGGGATTTTTTAGAAAAATCTCCAGGAGCCCACTTTTGCCTAATTCAGGTTCTCTAGGGTGAGGCCTATAATTCTGCAGCCGTGAAAAAAAAACCTAGCTCGATTCCATGTCCGGAAGGCAAAGATCTCAAGGTCTTAAATTTGCCCTCAAATCTGCATCGGCAGTCCCCCGGTGTCGTGGCCACCAGTGTACCTTAACGATGTGGGTAAGCGATGTAATTGATACTAACATGATCTAAGCCATCCAGCCTAACTTCCTGTGTGCCACTCCTGCCTTACCCAGCTCGTTTCGGAACACGGGTGGACCAAGACATCTTCGACGGAATTGCAAGATTTCACCGAAACAAACGCTGCTTTGTGGACTATGATAAGGGATTTTTTAGAAAAATCTCTAGGGGCCCACTTTTGCCAATTCAGGTTCTCTAGGGTGAGGCCTGTAATTCTGCAGCCGTGAAAAAAAACCTAGCTCGATTCCATGTCCGGAAGGCAAAGATCTCAAGGTCTTAAATTTGCCCTCAAATCTGCATCGGCAGTCCCCCGGTGTCGCGGCCACCAGTGTACCTTAACGACTGTGGGTAAGCGATGTAATTGATACTAACATGATCTAAGCCATCCAGCCTAACTTCCTGTGTGCCACTCCTGCCTTACCCAGCTCGTTTCGGAACACAGGGTGGACCAAGACATCTTCGACGGAATTGCAAGATTTCACCGAAACAAACGCTGCTTTGTGGACTATGATAAGGGATTTTTTAGAAAAATCTCCTAGGGGCCCACTTTTGCCAATTCAGGTTCTCTAGGGTGAGGCCTGTAATTCTGCAGCCGTGAAAAAAAACCTAGCTCGATTCCATGTCCGGAAGGCAAAGATCTCAAGGTCTTAAATTTGCCCTCAAATCTGCATCGGCAGTCCCCCGGTGTCATGGCCACCAGTGTACCTTAACGACTGTGGGTAAGCGATGTAATTGATACTAACATGATCTAAGCCATCCAGCCTAACTTCCTGTGTGCCACTCCTGCCTTACCCAGCTCGTTTCGGAACACGGGTGGACCAAGACATCTTCGACGGAATTGCAAGATTTCACCGAAACAAATGCTTGCTTTGTGGACTATGATAAGGGATTTTTTAGAAAAATCTCCTAGGGGCCCACTTTTGCCAATTCAGGTTCTCTAGGGTGAGGCCTATAATTCTGCAGCCGTGAAAAAAAACCTAGCTCGATTCCATGTCCGGAAGGCAAAGATCTCAAGGTCTTAAATTTGCCCTCAAATCTGCATCGGCAGTCCCCCGGTGTCGTGGCCACCAGTGTACCTTAACGATGTGGGTAAGCGATGTAATTGATACTAACATGATCTAAGCCATCCAGCCTAACTTCCTGTGTGCCACTCCTGCCTTACCCAGCTCGTTTCGGAACACAGGTGGACCAAGACATCTTCGACGGAATTGCAAGATTTCACCGAAACAAACGCTGCTTTGTGGACTATGATAAGGGAATTTTTAGAAAAATCTCCTAGGGCCCACTTTTGCCAATTCAGGTTCTCTAGGGTGAGGCCTATAATTCTGCAGCCGTGAAAAAAAACCTAGCTCGATTCCATGTCCGGAAGGCAAAGATCTCAAGGTCTTAAATTTGCCCTCAAATCTGCATCGGCAGTCCCCCGGTGTCGTGGCCACCAGTGTACCTTAACGACGTGGGTAAGCGATGTAATTGATACTAACATGATCTAAGCCATCCAGCCTAACTTCCTGTGTGCCACTCCTGCCTTACCCAGCTCGTTTCGGAAGACGGGTGGACCAAGACATCTTCGACGGAATTGCAAGATTTCACCGAAACAAACGCTGCTTTGTGGACTATGATAAGGGATTTTTTAGAAAAATCTCCAGGGGCCCACTTTTGCCAATTCAGGTTCTCTAGGGTGAGGCCTGTAATTCTGCAGCCGTGAAAAAAAACCTAGCTCGATTCCATGTCCGGAAGGCAAAGATCTCAAGGTCTTAAATTTGCCCTCAAATCTGCATCGGCAGTCCCCCGGTGTCGTGGCCACCAGTGTACCTTAACGATGTGGGTAAGCGATGTAATTGATACTAACATGATCTAAGCCATCCAGCCTAACTTCCTGTGTGCCACTCCTGCCTTACCCAGCTCGTTTCGGAACACAGGTGGACCAAGACATCTTCGACGGAATTGCAAGATTTCACCGAAACAAACGCTGCTTTGTGGACTATGATAAGGGATTTTTTAGAAAAATCTCTAGGGGCCCACTTTTGCCAATTCAGGTTCTCTAGGGTGAGGCCTGTAATTCTGCAGCCGTGAAAAAAAACCTAGCTCGATTCCATGTCCGGAAGGCAAAGATCTCAAGGTCTTAAATTTGCCCTCAAATCTGCATCGGCAGTCCCCCGGTGTCATGGCCACCAGTGTACCTTAACGACATGGGTAAGCGATGTAATTGATACTAACATGATCTAAGCCATCCAGCCTAACTTCCTGTGTGCCACTCCTGCCTTACCCAGCTCGTTTCGGAACACGGGTGGACCAAGACATCTTCGACGGAATTGCAAGATTTCACCGAAACAAATGCTGCTTTGTGGACTATGATAAGGGATTTTTTAGAAAAATCTCTAGGGGCCCACTTTTGCCAATTCAGGTTCTCTAGGGTGAGGCCTATAATTCTGCAGCCGTGAAAAAAAACCTAGCTCGATTCCATGTCCGGAAGGCAAAGATCTCAAGGTCTTAAATTTGCCCTCAAATCTGCATCGGCAGTCCCCCGGTGTCGTGGCCACCAGTGTACCTTAACGATGTGGGTAAGCGATGTAATTGATACTAACATGATCTAAGCCATCCAGCCTAACTTCCTGTGTGCCACTCCTGCCTTACCCAGCTCGTTTCGGAACACGGGTGGACCAAGACATCTTCGACGGAATTGCAAGATTTCACCGAAACAAACGCTGCTTTGTGGACTATGATAAGGGATTTTTTAGAAAAATCTCCAGGGGCCCACTTTTGCCAATTCAGGTTCTCTAGGGTGAGGCCTGTAATTCTGCAGCCGTGAAAAAAAACCTAGCTCGATTCCATGTCCGGAAGGCAAAGATCTCAAGGTCTTAAATTTGCCCTCAAATCTGCATCGGCAGTCCCCCGGTGTCGCTGGCCACCAGTGTACCTTAACGATGTGGGTAAGCGATGTAATTGATACTAACATGATCTAAGCCATCCAGCCTAACTTCCTGTGTGCCACTCCTGCCTTACCCAGCTCGTTTCGGAACACGGGTGGACCAAGACATCTTCGACGGAATTGCAAGATTTCACCGAAACAAATGCTGCTTTGTGGACTATGATAAGGGATTTTTTAGAAAAATCTCCAGGGGCCCACTTTTGCCAATTCAGGTTCTCTAGGGTGAGGCCTGTAATTCTGCAGCCGTGAAAAAAAACCTAGCTCGATTCCATGTCCGGAAGGCAAAGATCTCAAGGTCTTAAATTTGCCCTCAAATCTGCATCGGCAGTCCCCCGGTGTCGTGGCCACCAGTGTACCTTAACGACTGTGGGTAAGCGATGTAATTGATACTAACATGATCTAAGCCATCCAGCCTAACTTCCTGTGTGCCACTCCTGCCTTACCCAGCTCATTTTGGAACACAGGTGGACCAAGACATCTTCGACGGAATTGCAAGATTTCACCGAAACAAACGCTGCTTTGTGGACTATGATAAGGGATTTTTAGAAAAATCTCTAGGGGCCCACTTTTGCCAATTCAGGTTCTCTAGGGTGAGGCCTGTAATTCTGCAGCCGTGAAAAAAAACCTAGCTCGATTCCATGTCCGGAAGGCAAAGATCTCAAGGTCTTAAATTTGCCCTCAAATCTGCATCGGCAGTCCCCCGGTGTCATGGCCACCAGTGTACCTTAACGACGTGGGTAAGCGATGTAATTGATACTAACATGATCTAAGCCATCCAGCCTAACTTCCTGTGTGCCACTCCTGCCTTACCCAGCTCGTTTCGGAACACGGGTGGACCAAGACATCTTCGACGGAATTGCAAGATTTCACCGAAACAAAATGCTGCTTTGTGGACTATGATAAGGGATTTTTTAGAAAAATCTCCAGGGGCCCACTTTTGCCAATTCAGGTTCTCTAGGGTGAGGCCTGTAATTCTGCAGCCGTGAAAAAAAACCTAGCTCGATTCCATGTCCGGAAGGCAAAGATCTCAAGGTCTTAAATTTGCCCTCAAATCTGCATCGGCAGTCCCCCGGTGTCGTGGCCACCAGTGTACCTTAACGACGTGGGTAAGCGATGTAATTGATACTAACATGATCTAAGCCATCCAGCCTAACTTCCTGTGTGCCACTCCTGCCTTACCCAGCTCGTTTCGGAACACGGGTGGACCAAGACATCTTCGACGGAATTGCAAGATTTCACCGAAACAAACGCTGCTTTGTGGACTATGATAAGGGATTTTTAGAAAAATCTCTAGGGGCCCACTTTTGCCAATTCAGGTTCTCTAGGGTGAGGCCTATAATTCTGCAGCCGTGAAAAAAAACCTAGCTCGATTCCATGTCCGGAAGGCAAAGATCTCAAGGTCTTAAATTTGCCCTCAAATCTGCATCGGCAGTCCCCCGGTGTCATGGCCACCAGTGTACCTTAACGACGTGGGTAAGCGATGTAATTGATACTAACATGATCTAAGCCATCCAGCCTAACTTCCTGTGTGCCACTCCTGCCTTACCCAGCTCGTTTCGGAAGACGGGTGGACCAAGACATCTTCGACGGAATTGCAAGATTTCACCGAAACAAACTGCTGCTTTGTGGACTATGATAAGGGATTTTTTAGAAAAATCTCCAGGGGCCCACTTTTGCCAATTCAGGTTCTCTAGGGTGAGGCCTGTAATTCTGCAGCTGTGAAAAAAAACCTAGCTCGATTCCATGTCCGGAAGGCAAAGATCTCAAGGTCTTAAATTTGCCCTCAAATCTGCATCGGCAGTCCCCCGGTGTCGTGGCCACCAGTGTACCTTAACGACTGTGGGTAAGCGATGTAATTGATACTAACATGATCTAAGCCAGTCCAGCCTAACTTCCTGTGTGCCACTCCTGCCTTACCCAGCTCGTTTCGGAACACGGTGGACCAAGACATCTTCGACGGAATTGCAAGATTTCACCGAAACAAACGCTGCTTTGTGGACTATGATAAGGGATTTTTTAGAAAAATCTCTAGGGGCCCACTTTTGCCAATTCAGGTTCTCTAGGGTGAGGCCTGTAATTCTGCAGCCGTGAAAAAAAACCTAGCTCGATTCCATGTCCGGAAGGCAAAGATCTCAAGGTCTTAAATTTGCCCTCAAATCTGCATCGGCAGTCCCCCGGTGTCATGGCCACCAGTGTACCTTAACGACTGTGGGTAAGCGATGTAATTGATACTAACATGATCTAAGCCATCCAGCCTAACTTCCTGTGTGCCACTCCTGCCTTACCCTAGCTCGTTTCGGAACACGGGTGGACCAAGACATCTTCGACGGAATTGCAAGATTTCACCGAAACAAATGCTGCTTTGTGGACTATGATAAGGGATTTTTAGAAAAATCTCCTAGGGGCCCACTTTTGCCAATTCAGGTTCTCTAGGGTGAGGCCTATAATTCTGACAGCCGTGAAAAAAAACCTAGCTCGATTCCATGTCCGAAGGCAAAGATCTCAAGGTCTTAAATTTGCCCTCAAATCTGCATCGGCAGTCCCCCGGTGTCATGGCCACCAGTGTACCTTAACGATGTGGGTAAGCGATGTAATTGATACTAACATGATCTAAGCCATCCAGCCTAACTTCTTGTGTGCCACTCCTGCCTTACCCAGCTCGTTTCGGAACACGGGTGGACCAAGACATCTTCGACGGAATTGCAAGATTTCACCGAAACAAATGCTGCTTTGTGGACTATGATAAGGGATTTTTTAGAAAAATCTCCAGGGGCCCACTTTTGCCAATTCAGGTTCTCTAGGGTGAGGCCTGTAATTCTGCAGCTGTGAAAAAAAACCTAGCTCGATTCCATGTCCGGAAGGCAAAGATCTCAAGGTCTTAAATTTGCCCTCAAATCTGCATCGGCAGTCCCCCGGTGTCATGGCCACCAGTGTACCTTAACGATGTGGGTAAGCGATGTAATTGATACTAACATGATCTAAGCCATCCAGCCTAACTTCCTGTGTGCCACTCCTGCCTTACCCAGCTCGTTTCGGAACACGGGTGGACCAAGACATCTTCGACGGAATTGCAAGATTTCACCGAAACAAACGCTGCTTTGTGGACTATGATAAGGGATTTTTAGAAAAATCTCCTAGGGGCCCACTTTTGCCAATTCAGGTTCTCTAGGGTGAGGCCTATAATTCTGCAGCCGTGAAAAAAAACCTAGCTCGATTCCATGTCCGGAAGGCAAAGATCTCAAGGTCTTAAATTTGCCCTCAAATCTGCATCGGCAGTCCCCCGGTGTCGGGCCACCAGTGTACCTTAACGACGTGGGTAAGCGATGTAATTGATACTAACATGATCTAAGCCATCCAGCCTAACTTCCTGTGTGCCACTCCTGCCTTACCCAGCTCGTTTCGGAACACAGGGTGGACCAAGACATCTTTCGACGGAATTGCAAGATTTCACTAAACAAACGCTGCTTTGTGGGACTATGATAAGGGATTTTTAGAAAAATCTCTAGGGGCCCACTTTTGCCAATTCAGGTTCTCTAGGGTGAGGCCTATAATTCTGCAGCCGTGAAAAAAAACCTAGCTCGATTCCATGTCCGGAAGGCAAAGATCTCAAGGTCTTAAATTTGCCCTCAAATCTGCATCGGCAGTCCCCGGTGTCATGGGCCACCAGTGTACCTTAACGACTGTGGGTAAGCAATGTAATTGATACTAACATGATCTAAGCCATCCAGCCTAACTTCCTGTGTGCCACTCCTGCCTTACCCAGCTCGTTTCGGAACACGGTGGGACCAAGACATCTTCGACGGAATTGCAAGATTTCACCGAAACAAACGCTGCTTTGTGGACTATGATAAGGGATTTTTTAGAAAAATCTCCAGGGCCCACTTTTGCCAATTCAGGTTCTCTAGGGTGAGGCCTATAATTCTGCAGCGTGAAAAAAAACCTAGCTCGATTCCATGTCCGGAAGGCAAAGATCTCAAGGTCTTAAATTTGCCCTCAAATCTGCATCGGCAGTCCCCCGGTGTCGCGGCCACCAGTGTACCTTAACCATGTGGGTAAGCGATGTAATTGATACTAACATGATCTAAGCCATCCAGCCTAACTTCCTGTGTGCCACTCCTGCCTTACCCAGCTCGTTTCGGAACACGGGTGGACCAAGACATCTTCGATGGAATTGCAAGATTTCACCGAAACAAACGCTGCTTTGTGGACTATGATAAGGGATTTTTTAGAAAAATCTCCAAGGGCCCACTTTTGCCAATTCAGGTTCTCTAGGGTGAGGCCTGTAATTCTGCAGCCGTGAAAAAAAACCTAGCTCGATTCCATGTCCGGAAGGCAAAGATCTCAAGGTCTTAAATTTGCCCTCAAATCTGCATCGGCAGTCCCCCGGTGTCGTGGCCACCAGTGTACCTTAACGACGTGGGTAAGCGATGTAATTGATACTAACATGATCTAAGCCATCCAGCCTAACTTCCTGTGTGCCACTCCTGCCTTACCCAGCTCGTTTCGGAACACGGTGGACCAAGACATCTTCGACGGAATTGCAAGATTTCACCGAAATAAACGCTGCTTTGTGGACTATGATAAGGGATTTTTTAGAAAAATCTCCTAGGGCCCACTTTTGCCAATTCAGGTTCTCTAGGGTGAGGCCTGTAATTCTGCAGCCGTGAAAAAAAACCTAGCTCGATTCCATGTCCGGAAGGCAAAGATCTCAAGGTCTTAAATTTGCCTCTCAAATCTACATCGGCAGTCCCCCGGTGTCATGGCCACCTAGTGTACCTTAACGATGTGGGTAAGCGAATGTAATTGATTACTAACATGATCTAAGCCATCAGCCTAACTTCTTGTGTGCCACTCCTGCCTTACCCAGCTCGTTTCGGAACATGGGTGGACCAAGACATCTTCGACGGAATTGCAAGATTTCACCGAAAACAAATGCTGCTTTGTGGACTATGATAAGGATTTTTAGAAAAATTCTCCAGGGCCCCACTTTTGCCTAATTCAGGTTCTCTAGGGTGAGGCCTGTAATTCTGCAGCCGTGAAAAAAAACCTAGCTCGATTCCATGTCCGGAAGGCAAAGATCTCAAGGTCTTAAATTTGCCCTCAAATCTGCATCGGCAGTCCCCCGGTGTCGCGGCCACCAGTGTACCTTAACGACGTGGGTAAGCGATGTAATTGATACTAACATGATCTAAGCCATCCAGCCTAACTTCCTGTGTGCCACTCCTGCCTTACCCAGCTCATTTCGGAACACAGGTGGACCAAGACATCTTCGACGGAATTGCAAGATTTCACCGAAACAAACGCTGCTTTGTGGACTATGATAAGGGATTTTTTAGAAAAATCTCTAGGGCCCACTTTTGCCAATTCAGGTTCTCTAGGGTGAGGCCTGTAATTCTAGCAGCCGTGAAAAAAAACCTAGCTCGATTCCATGTCCGGAAAGGCAAAGATCTCAAGGTCTTAAATTTGCCCTCAAATCTGCATCGGCAGTCCCCCGGTGTCGGGCCACCAGTGTACCTTAACGATGTGGGTAAGGATGTAATTGATACTAACATGATCTAAGCCGTCCAGCCTAACTTCCTGTGTGCCACTCCTGCCTTACCCAGCTCATTTCGGAACACAGGGTGGACCAAGACATCTTCGACGGAATTGCAAGATTTCGCCCGAAACTAAATGCTGCTTTGTGGACTATGATAAGGGATTTTTTAGAAAATCTCCAGGGCCCACTTTTGCCAATTCAGGTTCTCTAGGGTGAGGCCTGTAATTCTGCAGCGGTGAAAAAAAACCTAGCTCGATTCCATGTCCGGAAGGCAAAGATCTCAAGGTCTTAAATTTGCCCTCAAATCTGCATCGGCAGTCCCCCGGTGTCGTGGCCACCAGTGTACCTAACGACTGTGGGTAAGCGATGTAATTGATACTAACATGATCTAAGCCATCCAGCCTAACTTCCTGTGTGCCACTCCTGCCTTACCCAGCTCGTTTCGGAACACAGGTGGACCAAGACATCTTGACGGAATTGCAAGATTTCACTAAATAAACGCTGCTTTGTGGACTATGATAAGGGATTTTTTAGAAAAATCTCTAGGGGCCCACTTTTGACCAATTCAGGTTCTCTAGGGTGAGGCCTGTAATTCTGCAGCCGTGAAAAAAAACCTAGCTCGATTCCATGTCCGGAAGGCAAAGATCTCAAGGTCTTAAATTTGCCCTCAAATCTGCATCGGCAGTCCCCCGGTGTCGGGCCACCAGTGTACCTTAACGATCGTGGGTAAGCGATGTAATTGATACTAACATGATCTAAGCCATCCAGCCTAAACTTCTTGTGTGCCACTCCTGCCTTACCCAGCTCATTTCGGAACACGGGTGGACCAAGACATCTTCGACGGAATTGCAAGATTTCACCGAAACAAACGCTGCTTTGTGGACTATGATAAGGGATTTTTTTAGAAAAATCTCCAAGGGCCCACTTTTGCCAATTCAGGTTCTCTAGGGTGAGGCCTGTAATTCTGCAGCCGTGAAAAAAAACCTAGCTCGATTCCATGTCCGGAAGGCAAAGATCTCAAGGTCTTAAATTTGCCTCAATCTGCAATCGGCAGTCCCCCGGTGTCAGGGCCACCAGTGTACCTTAACGATGTGGGTAAGCGATGTAATTGATACTAACATGATCTAAGCCATCAGCCTAACTTCCTGTGTGCCACTCCTGCCTTACCCAGCTCGTTTCGGAACACAGGTGGACCAAGACATCTTTCGACGGAATTGCAAGATTTCACTCAAACAAACTGCTGCTTTGTGGACTATGATAAGGGATTTTTTAGAAAAATCTCTAGGGCCCACTTTTTGCCAATTCAGGTTCTCTAGGGTGAGGCCTGTAATTCTGCAGCCGTGAAAAAAAACCTAGCTCGATTCCATGTCCGGAAGGCAAGATCTCAAGGTCTTAAATTTGCCCTCAAATCTGCATCGGCAGTCCCCCAGGTGTCATGGCCACCAGTGTACCTTAACGATGTGGGTAAGCGATGTAATTGATACTAACATGATCTAAGCCGTCCAGCCTAACTTCTTGTGTGCCACTCCTGCCTTACCCAGCTCATTTCGGAACACAGGGTGGACCAAGACATCTTCGACGGAATTGCAAGATTTCAGCCGAAACAAACGCTGCTTTGTGGACTATGATAAGGGATTTTTTTAGAAAATCTCCTAGGGGCCCACTTTTGCCAATTCAGGTTCTCTAGGGTGAGGCCTGTAATTCTGCAGCCGTGAAAAAAAACCTAGCTCGATTCCATGTCCGGAAGGCAAAGATCTCAAGGTCTTAAATTTGCCCTCAAATCTGCATCGGCAGTCCCCCGGTGTCGCTGGCCACCAGTGTACCTTAACGACTGTGGGTAAGCGATGTAATTGATACTAACATGATCTAAGCCATCCAGCCTAACTTCCTGTGTGCCACTCCTGCCTTACCCAGCTCAGTTTCGGAACACGGGTGGACCAAGACATCTTCGACGGAATTGACAAGATTTCGCCGAAACAAACGCTGCTTTGTGGACTATGATAAGGGATTTTTTAGAAAAATCTCCAGGGCCCACTTTTGCCAATTCAGGTTCTCTAGGGTGAGGCCCTGTAATTCTGCAGCCGTGAAAAAAAACCTAGCTCGATTCCATGTCCGGAAGGCAAAGATCTCAAGGTCTTAAATTTGCCCTCAAATCTGCATCGGCAGTCCCCCGGTGTCGTGGCCACCAGTGTACCTTAACGACATGGGTAAGCGATGTAATTGATACTAACATGATCTAAGCCATCCAGCCTAACTTCCTGTGTGCCACTCCTGCCTTACCCAGCTCGTTTCGGAACACAGGGTGGACCAAGACATCTTCGACGGAATTGCAAGATTTCAGTTCACCGAAACAAACGCTGCTTTGTGGACTATGATAAGGGATTTTTTAGAAAAATCTCTAGGGGCCCACTTTTGCCAATTCAGGTTCTCTAGGGTGAGGCCTGTAATTCTGCAGCCGTGAAAAAAAACCTAGCTCGATTCCATGTCCGGAAGGCAAGATCTCAAGGTCTTAAATTTGCCTCAAATCTGCATCGGCAGTCCCCCGGTGTCGCTGGCCACCAGTGTACCTTAACGACTGTGGGTAAGCGATGTAATTGATACTAACATGATCTAAGCCATCCAGCCTAACTTCCTGTGTGCCACTCCTGCCTTACCCAGCTCGTTTCGGAACACAGGGTGGACCAAGACATCTTCGACGGAATTGCAAGATTTCACCGAAACAAACGCTGCTTTGTGGACTATGATAAGGGATTTTTTAGAAAAATCTCTAGGGGCCCACTTTTGCTAATTCAGGGTTCTCTAGGGTGAGGGCCTGTAATTCTGCAGCCGTGGAAAAAAAACCTAGCTCGATTCCATGTCCGGAAGGCAAAGATCTCAAGGTCTTAAATTTGCCCTCAAATCTGCATCGGTAGTTCCCCGGTGTCGTGGCCACCAGTGTACCTTAACGACTGGTGGGTAAGCAATGTAATTGATACTAACATGATCTAAGCCAGTCCAGCCTAACTTCCTTGGTGCCACTCTGCCTTACCCAGCTCGTTTCGGAACACGGGTGGACCAAGACATCTTGACGGAATTATGCAAGATTTCGCTAAAACAAACGCTCTTTGTGGACTATGATAAGGGATTTTTAGAAAAATCTCTAGGGCCCACTTTTGCCAATTCAGGTTCTCTAGGGTGAGGCCTGTAATTATGCAGCCGTGAAAAAAAAACCTAGCTCGATTTCCATGTCCGGAAGGCAAAGATCTCAAGGTCTTAAATTTGCCCTCAAATCTGCATCGGCTAGTCCCCCGGTGTCGTGGCCACCAGTGTACCTTAACGATGTGGGTAAGCGATGTAATTGATACTAACATGATCTAAGCCAGTCCAGCCTAACTTCCTGTGTGCCACTCCTGCCTTACCCAGCTCGTTTCGGAACACGGTGGACCAAGACATCTTTGACGGAATTGCAAGATTTCGCCGAAACAAACGCTGCTTGTGGACTATGATAAGGGATTTTTTAGAAAAATCTCTAGGGGCCCACTTTTGCCAATTCAGGTTCTCTAGGGTGAGGCCTGTAATTCTGCAGCCGTGAAAAAAAACCTAGCTCGATTCCATGTCCGGAAGGCAAAGATCTCAAGGTCTTAAATTTGCCCTCAAATCTGCATCGGCAGTCCCCCGGTGTCGCGGTCCACCAGTGTACCTTAACGATGTGGGTAAGCAATGTAATTGATACTAACATGATCTAAGCCATCCAGCCTAACTTCCTGTGTGCCACTCCTGCCTTACCCAGCTCGTTTCGGAACACAGGTGGACCAAGACATCTTCGACGGAATTGCAAGATTTCACCGAAACAAACGCTGCTTTGTGGACTATGATAAGGGATTTTTTAGAAAAATCTCCAGGGGCCCACTTTTGCCAATTCAGGTTCTCTAGGGTGAGGCCTGTAATTCTGCAGCCGTGAAAAAAAACCTAGCTCGATTCCATGTCCGGAAGGCAAAGATCTCAAGGTCTTAAATTTGGCCTCAAATCTGCATCGGCAGTCCCCCGGTGTCGCGGTCACCAGTGTACCTTAACGATGTGGGTAAGCAATGTAATTGATACTAACATGATCTAAGCCATCCAGCCTAACTTCCTGTGTGCCACTCTTGCCTTACCCAGCTCGTTTCGGAAGATAGGTGGACCAAGACATCTTCGATGGAATTACAAGATTTCACCGAAACAAACGCTGCTTTGTGGACTATGATAAGGGATTTTTTAGAAAAATCTCCAGGGGCCCACTTTTGCCAATTCAGGTTCTCTAGGGTGAGGCCTGTAATTCTGCAGCCGTGAAAAAAAACCTAGCTCGATTCCATGTCCGGAAGGCAAAGATCTCAAGGTCTTAAATTTGCCCTCAAATCTGCATCGGCAGTCCCCCGGTGTCGCGGCCACCAGTGTACCTTAACGACTGTGGGTAAGCGATGTAATTGATACTAACATGATCTAAGCCAGTCCAGCCTAACTTCCTGTGTGCCACTCCTGCCTTACCCAGCTCGTTTCGGAACACAGGGTGGACCAAGACATCTTCGACGGAATTGCAAGATTTCACCGAAACAAACGCTGCTTTGTGGACTATGATAAGGGATTTTTTAGAAAAATCTCCTAGGGGCCCACTTTTGCCAATTCAGGTTCTCTAGGGTGAGGCCTGTAATTCTGCAGCCGTGAAAAAAAACCTAGCTCGATTCCATGTCCGGAAGGCAAAGATCTCAAGGTCTTAAATTTGCCCTCAAATCTGCATCGGCAGTCCCCCGGTGTCACGGCCACCAGTGTACCTTAACGATGTGGGTAAGCGATGTAATTGATACTAACATGATCTAAGCCATCCAGCCTAACTTCCTGTGTGCCACTCCTGCCTTACCCAGCTCGTTTCGGAAGACAGGGTGGACCAAGACATCTTCGACGGAATTGCAAGATTTCACCGAAACAAACGCTGCTTTGTGGACTATGATAAGGGATTTTTTAGAAAAATCTCCAGGGGCCCACTTTTGCCAATTCAGGTTCTCTAGGGTGAGGCCTGTAATTCTGCAGCCGTGAAAAAAAACCTAGCTCGATTCCATGTCCGGAAGGCAAAGATCTCAAGGTCTTAAATTTGCCCTCAAATCTGCATCGGCAGTCCCCCGGTGTCACGGCCACCAGTGTACCTTAACGATGTGGGTAAGCGATGTAATTGATACTAACATGATCTAAGCCAGTCCAGCCTAACTTCCTGTGTGCCACTCCTGCCTTACCCAGCTCGTTTCGGAAGACAGGGTGGACCAAGACATCTTCGACGGAATTGCAAGATTTCACCGAAACAAACGCTGCTTTGTGGACTATGATAAGGGATTTTTTAGAAAAATCTCCAGGGGCCCACTTTTGCCAATTCAGGTTCTCTAGGGTGAGGCCTGTAATTCTGCAGCCGTGAAAAAAAACCTAGCTCGATTCCATGTCCGGAAGGCAAAGATCTCAAGGTCTTAAATTTGCCCTCAAATCTGCATCGGCAGTCCCCCGGTGTCACGGCCACCAGTGTACCTTAACGATGTGGGTAAGCGATGTAATTGATACTAACATGATCTAAGCCGTCCAGCCTAACTTCCTGTGTGCCACTCCTGCCTTACCCAGCTCGTTTCGGAACACAGGTGGACCAAGACATCTTCGACGGAATTGCAAGATTTCACCGAAACAAACGCTGCTTTGTGGACTATGATAAGGGATTTTTTAGAAAAATCTCCAGGGGCCCACTTTTGCCAATTCAGGTTCTCTAGGGTGAGGCCTGTAATTCTGCAGCCGTGAAAAAAAACCTAGCTCGATTCCATGTCCGGAAGGCAAAGATCTCAAGGTCTTAAATTTGCCCTCAAATCTGCATCGGCAGTCCCCCGGTGTCACGGCCACCAGTGTACCTTAACGATGTGGGTAAGCGATGTAATTGATACTAACATGATCTAAGCCAGTCCAGCCTAACTTCCTGTGTGCCACTCCTGCCTTACCCAGCTCGTTTCGGAACACAGGGTGGACCAAGACATCTTCGACGGAATTGCAAGATTTCACCGAAACAAACGCTGCTTTGTGGACTATGATAAGGGATTTTTTAGAAAAATCTCCAGGGGCCCACTTTTGCCAATTCAGGTTCTCTAGGGTGAGGCCTGTAATTCTGCAGCCGTGAAAAAAAACCTAGCTCGATTCCATGTCCGGAAGGCAAAGATCTCAAGGTCTTAAATTTGCCCTCAAATCTGCATCGGCAGTCCCCCGGTGTCGCTGGCCACCAGTGTACCTTAACGATGTGGGTAAGCGATGTAATTGATACTAACATGATCTAAGCCAGTCCAGCCTAACTTCCTGTGTGCCACTCCTGCCTTACCCAGCTCGTTTCGGAACACAGGGTGGACCAAGACATCTTCGACGGAATTGCAAGATTTCACCGAAACAAACGCTGCTTTGTGGACTATGATAAGGGATTTTTTAGAAAAATCTCCAGGGGCCCACTTTTGCCAATTCAGGTTCTCTAGGGTGAGGCCTGTAATTCTGCAGCCGTGAAAAAAAACCTAGCTCGATTCCATGTCCGGAAGGCAAAGATCTCAAGGTCTTAAATTTGCCCTCAAATCTGCATCGGCAGTCCCCCGGTGTCACGGCCACCAGTGTACCTTAACGATGTGGGTAAGCGATGTAATTGATACTAACATGATCTAAGCCGTCCAGCCTAACTTCCTGTGTGCCACTCCTGCCTTACCCAGCTCGTTTCGGAACACGGGTGGACCAAGACATCTTCGACGGAATTGCAAGATTTCACCGAAACAAACGCTGCTTTGTGGACTATGATAAGGGATTTTTTAGAAAAATCTCCAGGGGCCCACTTTTGCCAATTCAGGTTCTCTAGGGTGAGGCCTGTAATTCTGCAGCCGTGAAAAAAAACCTAGCTCGATTCCATGTCCGGAAGGCAAAGATCTCAAGGTCTTAAATTTGCCCTCAAATCTGCATCGGCAGTCCCCCGGTGTCACGGCCACCAGTGTACCTTAACGATGTGGGTAAGCGATGTAATTGATACTAACATGATCTAAGCCGTCCAGCCTAACTTCCTGTGTGCCACTCCTGCCTTACCCAGCTCGTTTCGGAACACAGGTGGACCAAGACATCTTCGACGGAATTGCAAGATTTCACCGAAACAAACGCTGCTTTGTGGACTATGATAAGGGATTTTTTAGAAAAATCTCCTAGGGGCCCACTTTTGCCAATTCAGGTTCTCTAGGGTGAGGCCTGTAATTCTGCAGCCGTGAAAAAAAACCTAGCTCGATTCCATGTCCGGAAGGCAAAGATCTCAAGGTCTTAAATTTGCCCTCAAATCTGCATCGGCAGTCCCCCGGTGTCACTGGCCACCAGTGTACCTTAACGATGTGGGTAAGCGATGTAATTGATACTAACATGATCTAAGCCATCCAGCCTAACTTCCTGTGTGCCACTCCTGCCTTACCCAGCTCGTTTCGGAACACGGGTGGACCAAGACATCTTCGACGGAATTGCAAGATTTCGCCGAAACAAACGCTGCTTTGTGGACTATGATAAGGGATTTTTTAGAAAAATCTCCAGGGCCCACTTTTGCCAATTCAGGTTCTCTAGGGTGAGGCCTATAATTCTGCAGCCGTGAAAAAAAACCTAGCTCGATTCCATGTCCGAAAGGCAAAGATCTCAAGGTCTTAAATTTGCCCTCAAATCTGCATCGGCAGTCCCCCGGTGTCACGGCCACCAGTGTACCTTAACGATGTGGGTAAGCGATGTAATTGATACTAACATGATCTAAGCCATCCAGCCTAACTTCCTGTGTGCCACTCCTGCCTTACCCAGCTCGTTTCGGAACACGGGTGGACCAAGACATCTTCGACGGAATTGCAAGATTTCACCGAAACAAACGCTGCTTTGTGGACTATGATAAGGGATTTTTTAGAAAAATCTCTAGGGGCCCACTTTTGCCAATTCAGGTTCTCTAGGGTGAGGCCTAGTAATTCTGCAGCCGTGAAAAAAAACCTAGCTCGATTCCATGTCCGGAAGGCAAAGATCTCAAGGTCTTAAATTTGCCCTCAAATCTGCATCGGCAGTCCCCCGGTGTCACGGCCACCAGTGTACCTTAACGATGTGGGTAAGCGATGTAATTGATACTAACATGATCTAAGCCAGTCCAGCCTAACTTCCTGTGTGCCACTCCTGCCTTACCCAGCTCGTTTCGGAACACGGGTGGACCAAGACATCTTCGACGGAATTGCAAGATTTCACCGAAACAAACGCTGCTTTGTGGACTATGATAAGGGATTTTTTAGAAAAATCTCCAGGGGCCCACTTTTGCCAATTCAGGTTCTCTAGGGTGAGGCCTGTAATTCTGCAGCCGTGAAAAAAAACCTAGCTCGATTCCATGTCCTGGAAGGCAAAGATCTCAAGGTCTTAAATTTGCCCTCAAATCTGCATCGGCAGTCCCCCGGTGTCGCGGCCACCAGTGTACCTTAACGATGTGGGTAAGCGATGTAATTGATACTAACATGATCTAAGCCGTCCAGCCTAACTTCCTGTGTGCCACTCCTGCCTTACCCAGCTCGTTTCGGAACACAGGGTGGACCAAGACATCTTCGACGGAATTGCAAGATTTCACCGAAACAAACGCTGCTTTGTGGACTATGATAAGGGATTTTTTAGAAAAATCTCCAGGGGCCCACTTTTGCCAATTCAGGTTCTCTAGGGTGAGGCCTATAATTCTGCAGCCGTGAAAAAAAACCTAGCTCGATTCCATGTCCGGAAGGCAAAGATCTCAAGGTCTTAAATTTGATCTCAAATCTGCATCGGTAGTCCCCTAGTGTCCTGGCCACCAGTGTACCTTAACGATGTGGGTAAGCGATGTAATTGATACTAACATGATCTAAGCCATCCAGCCTAACTTCCTGTGTGCCACTCCTGCCTTACCCAGCTCGTTTCGGAACACGGGTGGACCAAGACATCTTCGACGGAATTGCAAGATTTCACCGAAACAAACGCTGCTTTGTGGACTATGATAAGGGATTTTTTAGAAAAATCTCCAGGGGCCCACTTTTGCCAATTCAGGTTCTCTAGGGTGAGGCCTGTAATTCTGCAGCCGTGAAAAAAAACCTAGCTCGATTCCATGTCCGGAAGGCAAAGATCTCAAGGTCTTAAATTTGCCCTCAAATCTGCATCGGCAGTCCCCCGGTGTCCTGGCCACCAGTGTACCTTAACGATGTGGGTAAGCGATGTAATTGATACTAACATGATCTAAGCCATCCAGCCTAACTTCCTGTGTGCCACTCCTGCCTTACCCAGCTCGTTTCGGAACACGGGTGGACCAAGACATCTTCGACGGAATTGCAAGATTTCACCGAAACAAACGCTGCTTTGTGGACTATGATAAGGGATTTTTTAGAAAAATCTCCTAGGGGCCCACTTTTGCCAATTCAGGTTCTCTAGGGTGAGGCCTAGTAATTCTGCAGCCGTGAAAAAAAACCTAGCTCGATTCCATGTCCGGAAGGCAAAGATCTCAAGGTCTTAAATTTGCCCTCAAATCTGCATCGGCAGTCCCCCGGTGTCACGGCCACCAGTGTACCTTAACGATGTGGGTAAGCGATGTAATTGATACTAACATGATCTAAGCCAGTCCAGCCTAACTTCCTGTGTGCCACTCCTGCCTTACCCAGCTCGTTTCGGAACACGGTGGACCAAGACATCTTCGACGGAATTGCAAGATTTCACCGAAACAAACGCTGCTTTGTGGACTATGATAAGGGATTTTTTAGAAAAATCTCCTAGGGGCCCACTTTTGCCAATTCAGGTTCTCTAGGGTGAGGCCTGTAATTCTGCAGCCGTGAAAAAAAACCTAGCTCGATTCCATGTCCGGAAGGCAAAGATCTCAAGGTCTTAAATTTGCCCTCAAATCTGCATCGGCAGTCCCCCGGTGTCACGGCCACCAGTGTACCTTAACGATGTGGGTAAGCGATGTAATTGATACTAACATGATCTAAGCCGTCCAGCCTAACTTCCTGTGTGCCACTCCTGCCTTACCCAGCTCGTTTCGGAACACGGGTGGACCAAGACATCTTCGACGGAATTGCAAGATTTCACCGAAACAAACGCTGCTTTGTGGACTATGATAAGGGATTTTTTAGAAAAATCTCCAGGGGCCCACTTTTGCCAATTCAGGTTCTCTAGGGTGAGGCCTATAATTCTGCAGCCATGAAAAAAAACCTAGCTCGATTCAATGTCCGGAAGGCAAAGATCTCAATGTCTTAAATTTGCCCTCAAATCTGCATCGGCAGTCCCCCGGTGTCATGGCCACCAGTGTACCTTAACGATGTGGGTAAGCGATGTAATTGATACTAACATGATCTAAGCCATCCAGCCTAACTTCCTGTGTGCCACTCCTACCTTACCCAGCTCATTTCGGAACACGGGTGGACCAAGACATCTTCGACGGAATTGCAAGATTTCACCGAAACAAACGCTGCTTTGTGGACTATGATAAGGGAATTTTTAGAAAAATCTCCAAGGGCCCACTTTTGCCAATTCAGGTTCTATAGGGTGAGGCCTGTAATTCTGCAGCCGTGAAAAAAAACCTAGCTCGATTCCATGTCCGGAAGGCAAAGATCTCAAGGTCTTAAATTTGCCCTCAAATCTGCATCGGCAGTCCCCCGGTGTCAGCGGCCACCAGTGTACCTTAACGATGTGGGTAAGCGATGTAATTGATACTAACATGATCTAAGCCGTCCAGCCTAACTTCCTGTGTGCCACTCCTGCCTTACCCAGCTCGTTTCGGAACACGGGTGGACCAAGACATCTTCGACGGAATTGCAAGATTTCACCGAAACAAACGCTGCTTTGTGGACTATGATAAGGGATTTTTTAGAAAAATCTCCTAGGGGCCCACTTTTGCCAATTCAGGTTCTCTAGGGTGAGGCCTAGTAATTCTGCAGCCGTGAAAAAAAACCTAGCTCGATTCCATGTCCGGAAGGCAAAGATCTCAAGGTCTTAAATTTGCCCTCAAATCTGCATCGGCAGTCCCCCGGTGTCAGCGGCCACCAGTGTACCTTAACGATGTGGGTAAGCGATGTAATTGATACTAACATGATCTAAGCCATCCAGCCTAACTTCCTGTGTGCCACTCCTGCCTTACCCAGCTCGTTTCGGAACACGGGTGGACCAAGACATCTTCGACGGAATTGCAAGATTTCACCGAAACAAACGCTGCTTTGTGGACTATGATAAGGGATTTTTTAGAAAAATCTCCAGGGGCCCACTTTTGCCAATTCAGGTTCTCTAGGGTGAGGCCTGTAATTCTGCAGCCGTGAAAAAAAACCTAGCTCGATTCCATGTCCGGAAGGCAAAGATCTCAAGGTCTTAAATTTGCCCTCAAATCTGCATCGGCAGTCCCCCGGTGTCGCTGGCCACCAGTGTACCTTAACGATGTGGGTAAGCGATGTAATTGATACTAACATGATCTAAGCCGTCCAGCCTAACTTCCTGTGTGCCACTCCTGCCTTACCCAGCTCGTTTCGGAACACAGGTGGACCAAGACATCTTCGACGGAATTGCAAGATTTCACCGAAACAAACGCTGCTTTGTGGACTATGATAAGGGATTTTTTAGAAAAATCTCCAGGGGCCCACTTTTGCCAATTCAGGTTCTCTAGGGTGAGGCCTGTAATTCTGCAGCCGTGAAAAAAAACCTAGCTCGATTCCATGTCCGGAAGGCAAAGATCTCAAGGTCTTAAATTTGCCCTCAAATCTGCATCGGCAGTCCCCCGGTGTCGCGGCCACCAGTGTACCTTAACGATGTGGGTAAGCGATGTAATTGATACTAACATGATCTAAGCCATCCAGCCTAACTTCCTGTGTGCCACTCCTGCCTTACCCAGCTCGTTTCGGAACACAGGTGGACCAAGACATCTTCGACGGAATTGCAAGATTTCACCGAAACAAACGCTGCTTTGTGGACTATGATAAGGGATTTTTTAGAAAAATCTCCAGGGCCCACTTTTGCCAATTCAGGTTCTCTAGGGTGAGGCCTGTAATTCTGCAGCCGTGAAAAAAAACCTAGCTCGATTCCATGTCCGGAAGGCAAAGATCTCAAGGTCTTAAATTTGCCCTCAAATCTGCATCGGCAGTCCCCCGGTGTCACGGCCACCAGTGTACCTTAACGATGTGGGTAAGCGATGTAATTGATACTAACATGATCTAAGCCAGTCCAGCCTAACTTCCTGTGTGCCACTCCTGCCTTACCCAGCTCGTTTCGGAACACAGGTGGACCAAGACATCTTCGACGGAATTGCAAGATTTCACCGAAACAAACGCTGCTTTGTGGACTATGATAAGGGATTTTTTAGAAAAATCTCCAAGGGCCCACTTTTGCCAATTCAGGTTCTCTAGGGTGAGGCCTGTAATTCTGCAGCCGTGAAAAAAAACCTAGCTCGATTCCATGTCCGGAAGGCAAAGATCTCAAGGTCTTAAATTTGCCCTCAAATCTGCATCGGCAGTCCCCCGGTGTCACTGGCCACCAGTGTACCTTAACGACGTGGGTAAGCGATGTAATTGATACTAACATGATCTAAGCCGTCCAGCCTAACTTCCTGGTGCCACTCCTGCCTTACCCAGCTCATTTCAGAAGACGGGTGGACAAGACATCTTCGACGGATTGCAAGATTTCACCGAAACAAATGCTGCTTGTGGACTATGATAAGGGCTTTTTTCGAAAAAATCTCCTAGGGGCCCACTTTTGCCAATTCAGGTTCTCTAGGGGTGAGGCCGTCCTGGTTATATTCTAAGCCAGTGAAAACAAACCTTAGCTCGCTTCCCTGTTCCGGAAGGCAAAGATCTCAAGGTCTTCTAAACTTTGCTCCTCAACTGCATCGGCAGTCCCCCGGTGTCGCGGCCACCAGTGTACCTTAACGATGGGTAAGCGATGTAATTGATACTAACATGATCTAA
>NW_027097649.1:0-23362 GCF_019320115.1 Miscanthus floridulus | reverse complement strand
CAAATGTTGTATGTAGAGAGTAGAAAAAGTTTATCAAGGCTAGCTAGAAGTAAAAAAAACTTATTTATTCATGCAGTTATAGCTCAAATTCAATATATATCAATTACATGCTATATAGCACTTAATACATTAAAATTATCAACGGATTCTAAAAAATACCAAATTACACATGAATCAATCTATGTTCTCTATTGCCTATACAAAAGTTTAGAAGTTAAACCCCGATTCAATTATCACTTTGACTCCAAATCTTACCGAATCCTTCTCAACGCTACGATTCTTCTTCTGAGATACTTCGGTTTGTAACATCGTGCATGATAGATTGTGTGAAACCTATTCAATTTTTTACCACTATCTCCATGTATGATATCATGAGATCTTAACAAATCTCATTATTTTCAAACTTCGCTTGGTTTTTTAGAATTTAAAAACCATTCGGCCACACGTTCGTGGTCGTGTTTCCTAAAGAAGATGTTTGAAATTTCTTTTCATTTCCTAGGTAAGGCCTCACACTAGACTTAGTTAAATGAATATCATTTTTCTACTCATTTTATTCTATTATTTGAATACTTGTAGTTCAAATTTGACTTAAACCAAAAAATTCCTTGAAAATGCAAGAAATTAATTAAATATAGCAAACGGATCTATAAATATACCAAAGCTTAACATGGAGTACCACATGTTGTATGTAGAGAGTAGAAAAAGTTTCAAGGCCAGAAGTAAAAAAACTTATTATTTCATGCAGTTATAGCTCAAATTCAATGTATATCAATTAAAATTCTATAATTGCACTTAATAAATTAAAATTATCAAATGGATCCAAAAAATTACCAAAATCACACATGAATCAATCTATGTTCTCTATGGCCTATACAAAAAGTTTTGTAGTCAAACCTTAATCTGATCATCACTTTGACTCCAAATCTTACTGAATCCTTCACAACGCTACGATTCTTCTTCTGAGATACTTCGGTTTGTAAACATCACACATGATGGATTGTTTGAAACAAGTTCAATTTTTTACCTCAGCCTCCATGTATGATATCATGAGATCATGACAAATCTCATGATTTTCAGACTTCGCTTGTTCTTATTAGAATTTAAAAATCATTTGGCCACACGTCCGTGGTCATGTTTACTGGACAAGATGTTTGAAATTTCTTTTCATTTCCTAGGTAAGACCTCACGCTGGACTTAGTAACATGAATATCATTTTTCTACTCATTTTATTCTATTATTTGAATCACTTGCAGTTCAAATTTGACTTATACCAAAAAATTCCTTAAAACAATAAATTAATTAAATATAGCAAACGGATCAAGAAATATACCAAAGCTTAACATGGAGTACCAAATGTTGTATGTAGAGAGTAGAAAAAGTTTCAAGGCCAGAAGTAAAAAAAAACTTATTATTTCATGCAGTTATAGCTCAAATTCAATGTATATCAATTACAATTCTATAATAGCACTTAATACATTGAAATTATCAAACAGATTCTAAAAATTACCAAAATTACACATGAATCAATCTATGTTCTCTATTGCCTATACAAAAAGTTTAGGAGTTAAACCCCGATTCAATCATCACTTTGACTCCAAATCTTACCGAATCATTCTCAATGCTACGATTCTTCTTCTGAGATACTTCGGTTTGTAAATATCGTACATGGTAGATTGTGTGAAACCGATTCAATTTTTACCACTATCCCCACATATGATATCATAAGATCTTAACAAATCTCATTATTTTCAAACCTCGCTTGGTTTTTTTAGAATTTAAAAACCATTCGGCCACATGTTCATGGTCGTGTTTCCTAAAGAAGATGTTTGAAATTTCTTTTCATTTCCTAGGTAAGGCCTCACACTAGACTTAGTTAAATGAATATTATTTTTCTACTCATTTTATTCTATTATTTGAATACTTGTAGTTCAAATTTGACTTAAACCAAAAAATTCCTTGAAAAGCAAGAATTAATTAAATATAGCAAACGGATCTATAAATATACCAAAGCTTAACATGGAGTACCACATGTTGTATGTTGAGAGTAGAAAAAGTTTCAAGGCTAAAAGTAAAAAAAACTTATTATTTCATGCAGTTATAGCTCAAATTCAATGTATATCAATTAAAATTCTATAATTGCACTTAATAAATTAAAATTATCAAATGGATCCAAAAAATTACCAAAATCACACATGAATCAATCTATGTTCTCTATTGCCAATACAAAAAGTTTTGTAGTCAAACCTTAATCTGATCGTCACTTTGACTCCAAATCTTACTGAATCCTTCACAACGCTACGATTCTTCTTCTGAGATACTTTGGTTTGTAAACATCATACATGACGGATTGTTTGAAACAAGTTCAATTTTTTACCTCTACCTCCATGTATGATATCATGAGATCATGACAAATCTCATGATTTTCATACTTTGCTTGTTCTTATTAGAATTTAAAAACCATTTGGCCACACGTCCATGGTCGTGTTTACTAGACAAGATGTTTGAAATTTCTTTTCATTTCCTAGGTAAGACCTCACGCTGGACTCAGTAACACGAATATCATTTTTCTACTCATTTTATTCTATTATTTGAATCACTTGCAGTTCAAATTTGACTTATACCAAAAAATTCCTTAAAACAATAAATTAATTAAATATAGCAAACGGATCAAGAAATATACCAAAGCTTAACATGGAGTACCAAATGTTGTATGTAGAGAGTAGAAAAAGTTTCAATGCTAGAAGTAAAAAAAACTTATTATTTCATGCATTTATAGCACAAATACAATGTATATCAATTAAAATTCTATAATTGCACTTAATAAATTAAAATTATCAAATGGATCCAAAAAATTACCAAAATCACACATGAATCAATCTATGTTCTCTATTGCCTATACAAAAAGTTTTGTAGTCAAACCTTAATCTGATCGTCACTTTGACTCCAAATCTTACTGAATCCTTCACAACGCTACGATTCTTCTTCTGAGATACTTCGGTTCGTAAATATCATACATGATGGATTGTTTGAAACAAGTTCAATTTTTTACCTCAGCCTCCATGTATGATATCATGAGATCATGACAAATCTCATGATTTTCATACTTCGCTTGTTCTTATTAGAATTTAAAAACCATTTGGCCACACGTCCGTGGTCGTGTTTACTAGACAAGATGTTTGAATTTTTTTTTCATTTCTTAGGTAAGACCTCACGCTGGACTCAGTAACACGAATATCATTTTTCTACTCATTTTATTCTATTATTTGAATCACTTGCAGTTCAAATTTGACTTATACCAAAAAATTCCTTAAAATAATAAATTAATTAAATATAGCAAACGGATCAAGAAATATACCAAAGCTTAACATGGAGTACCAAATGTTGTATGTAGAGAGTAGAAAAAGTTTCAAGGCCAGAAGTAAAAAAAACTTATTATTTCATGCAGTTATAGCTCAAATTCAATGTATATCAATTACAATTCTATAATAGCACTTAATACATTAAAATTATCAAACGGATTCTAAAAATTACCAAAATTACACATGAATCAATCTATGTTCTCTATTGCCTATACAAAAAGTTTAGAAGTTAAACCCCGATTCAATCATCACTTTGACTCCAAATCTTACCGAATCCTTCTCAACGCTACGATTCTTCTTCTGAGATACTTCGGTTTGTAAACATCATACATGATAGATTGTGTGAAACCTATTCAATTTTTACCACTATCTCCATGTATGATATCATGAGATCTTAACAAATCTCATTATTTTCAAACTTCGCTTGGTTTTTTTAGAATTTAAAAACCATTCGGCCACACGTTCGTGGTCGTGTTTCCTAAAGAAGATGTTTGAAATTTCTTTTCATTTCCTAGGTAAGGCCTCACACTAGACTTAGTTAAATGAATATCATTTTTCTACTCATTTTATTCTATTATTTGAATACTTGTAGTTCAAATTTGACTTAAACCAAAAAATTCCTTGAAATGCAAGAAATTAATTAAATATAGCAAACGGATCTATAAATATACCAAAGCTTAACATGGAGTACCACATGTTGTATGTAGAGAGTAGAAAAACTTTCAAGGCCAGAAGTAAAAAAACTTATTATTTCATGCAGTTATAGCTCAAATTCAATGTATATCAATTAAAATTCTATAATTGCACTTAATAAATTAAAATTATCAAATGGATCCAAAAAATTACCAAAATCACACATGAATCAATCTATGTTCTCTATGGCCTATACAAAAAGTTTTGTAGTCAAACCTTAATCTGATCATCACTTTGACTCCAAATCTTACTGAATCCTTCACAACGCTACGATTCTTCTTCTGAGATACTTCGGTTTGTAAACATCACACATGATAGATTGTTTGAAACAAGTTCAATTTTTTACCTTAGCCTCCATGTATGATATCATGAGATCATGACAAATCTCATGATTTTCAGACTTCGCTTGTTCTTATTAGAATTTAAAAATCATTTGGCCACACGTCCGTGGTCGTGTTTACTAGACAAGATGTTTGAAATTTCTTTTCATTTCCTAGGTAAGACCTCACGCTGGACTCAGTAACATGAATATCATTTTTCTACTCATTTTATTCTATTATTTGAATCACTTGCAGTTCAAATTTGACTTATACCAAAAAATTCCTTAAAACAATAAATTAATTAAATATAGCAAATGGATCAAGAAATATACCAAAGCTTAACATGGAGTACCAAATGTTGTATGTAGAGAGTAGAAAAAGTTTCAAGGCCAGAAGTAAAAAAAACTTATTATTTTATGCAGTTATAGCTCAAATTCAATGTATATCAATTACAATTCTATAATAGCACTTAATACATTAAAATTATCAAACGGATTCTAAAAATTACCAAAATTACACATGAATCAATCTATGTTCTCTATTGCTTATACAAAAATGTCACACCCAATTTTAAGGATAAAATTGAATGCACAAAACTTGTGTGTGCCCAGGAATCAATCACACACACAAGCTGACAAATTACAAATAGTATCATCACGGTGTCTCATACATCAGAGTTATAATAAAACTTAGTCTTATACATCATAGCGGAATAATAAAAAGATAATAAACTCTCGTGGCCGTCATCACAGGGAAGGTCAACTGGTTGACCACAAGCCTAATAATCCTCCGGGAAATCCTCATACCCATTGTCATCTGTTACCCATCCAGGATTTTTTTTACCCAAGTAAAGAAAATAAACAAGTGTAAGTACATTCCATACTTAGCAAGCTAACATGGGGTTATGAAGCTCAAAAGGATAGACTCTGGTTTACTGTAGTTAGCATTTTTAATAGGTCAAACTTTTATTCTCAAGTATTATCAAGTTATGCTTAAGCTCCCATTTAATTCCCATAAGAACATATATCAAGGTCAGGTTTACCATATTTCATCATATAACAACTTAAATGATCATCATCAAGTAACCAGTTATTCTGTGAGTTTTCCTGGGCCGCTCGTAACCGTGAGCACGGCTGTTATAACAGTTTGTTACCCTCTGCAGAGGTGGTGCACATTCACCGCGAGTCGTGATCCCCATATGCCTGGGTTAATTACTCCCATGTCACTACCAAGGTGAGCGGGCAGGGTACACTATGAAGCAATTTCATAGGTTTCCCTATCAAGTTAGGGCCGCTAGGTTTCCTTGGCAGGCAGATGTAGGGACCCCCCTTTCCTATGGCACAAATCCATCGCGGCTATACTCATAGGAATAGAGGCAGCCCTATACCCAAAGTTGCAAGCCCCATTTGCGCCAAAAAGGTAACCTCTAACCAGCTAGGAAAAGTCCTATTACTGAGCTAAAGTCAGAGCCATATGACTCTCCCGGTTGCACTGTCAGTCCCAGCTTTTGCCGATAGATAAGTCCTTATGGAGGGCCGGGAGCAACATGAACAAAGGTCATTTGCACTTTCGCCCTATGGAACAGTTGTTATAATTCATGTTACTCTCTTTGTTCCATAGTATCATTCATCAATATGTATGTCAAGTTCAGTTAGAGCACTAGCAATCTACCCATATGCATTTAACCCATAGGAGACAAGGAACAGGATAACAATCACTAGGATGTCCTTACGGGTATCAAAATTAGACACATGCAAATGAGTAATTGCTTAAAGTGAAATAGGACATCAAGGAAAGCCCATGTTATACTTGCCTTGGTTCACAAACTTGTGCTAGTCCTGCTAGTCGTCGAAGAGTTCTTGGTCTCCAACGTTTTCCTCACCATCTAAACGCGACCAACATGGCAACATACAACATTCCAAAAGCATTCATGCAAAGCAAACATTCCTATCATTAGAATAGTACACCAACAGTATTGAAATCAAGATAAAATGTTTGTAAAACTAATCTACGTTTCGCTACGATCACGTCAACGCGAAGTTCACGAAAAACGGAGCTAAAATGCGATAGTTATGATTAAAACGGGTTTTCCTATAGCCCTATATTTAATTAAATCTAATCATGAAATTAAAAAGTTCCAAACTTGACTAACAGTAGCTCCAACATGTAGCTTATGAAATTACGAAGCTAACGCGATTTGAATGGATCAATTCAGAGTTAAAACGACAATTCTATAAGCGAAACAGTTCGAATGGTATTTCTGTAAATACTGAAAGCGTACTTTTGACTTAAGCAGTGAAGTTTACGTTTTCCAAACGGGATTGCGCATTCGGGGAATTACGCCTTGGACTGCGGGTTATATTTTCTAAAAACCGAGGGGCTCTTTAGCATAATCACCCGCGAAGGGGTATCTTCTAACGTGAGCCGTCGGATTAGAAATGAATGGCCAGAAATCGATCCAGGGAGAGAGAAGAAGAGATGGCCGGGCGGAACAGTGTTTCCGGCGGCAACCACCATGGCCGAGGGCCAAGAACACGCCGGCGAGCGCAGTTAGAGGGGCTAGGGTTCACCAAACGGGAAACCGAGGGCACCCGAGAGCTCGGGGGGAGAAGGGGGGCGCGACCATGCCGTTTTGGCGGCCGGAAATGGGGGCTAGCGCGGTGGCCGCCATGGTCGGCGACCATGGCCCACGGAGCTTGCGGCCAAAGCTCGGGAAGCCAACAAAAACGAGAAAATAGCTACCGGGAGATAGAGGGGAGGATGGCGAAGCTCACAGCGAGGAAGGATGGAGTCGACGGTGGCTCGGGGAAGACGGCGACACAGACGGCAGACGGCGGTCCTCGGAGCTTCTCTTAAAAAGGAGCGGGGAGCGAGGCGAAAATGGAGCGGGGAGCGAGAGAGGGCCGTGAGGGAGGGGCTCAGCTTCACTTAAAAAGAGGCCGAGGCGCACGAGGGGGGCGCTCCCACGATGCCAGGAGCGGCGGGTTGCGGCCTCGCGACATGGCCGGGCAGTTCCGAGGGCGCGGGACAGAGGTGGGGGACGCGCTGACAGGGCAGGGGTCAGGGCTGTCAGCGGCTGGGCGCGGGGAGCAGGCGCGCGGTGCTAGGCCGGCGGTTGCTTGGCCGAGCGTAGGCAGCAGCTGCTGGGCTAGGGCCAGGCTGCTGGGCTGGCGACGCTGAGGCAGTGCGGCTGCTGGGCCGAGAGCGGCGGCTAGGCTGGGCTGAGCGGGGAAGGGGAGAGAAGGGTGAACTGGGCCACGCGGGAAAAAGGCCATGCAGGCCGAAACCGAGGAAGGGGAGGAGATATTCATTTTCCTTTTTATTTTCCAACAAATTTTCCCAAAAGCATTTTCAAATTATTTTTGAACTCATTTGAACACTAATTTAAGAACAATCATCACATGAATAAATAATGTAGCAGCAAGTATGCATTCAAAAGTTTCAAACCTTATAATTGATTTTAATTCGCCAAAAATTATTAATTTCCTATAATTGAATGCACACTTAGTAACATAATAAATCAAATTTTCTTATTTAAAAGAATGAAATAGTTTGGGTGTTACAATTCTACCCCCCTTAAGATGAATCTCGTCCTTGAGATTCGGGTGATTGCTTACACAAACAGTTGGGGATAAGTCTTTCTCAGATCCTCTTCTCTTTCCCAAGTAGCCTCATCCTCTATATAACGATTCCACTGTACCTTGCACATCTTTACTGTTTGGCTTCTCGTAACTCTTTCGACAGTTTCCAAGATCTTTATCGGATACTCTTCATAAGTAAGATCTTCCTTGACAACAAGTTCTTCCAAAGAAATTTGTTCTTCTGGTACCCTCAGACATTTTTTTAACTAGGAAACATGAAACACGTCATGCACACCGGACAAGCTCTCAGGCAATTCCAACTGATAAGCTACTTCTCCACGTCTCTCTAGGATCTTAAAAGGTCCTATATACCTTGGTGCTAATTTTCCCTTCATATTGAATCTTCTCACACTTCTCATTGGTGACACTTTCAGGTACACATAATCACCAATCTCGAAAGTTAGCTCTCTTCTGCGAGTATCAGCGTAACTCTTCTGTCGAGACTGAGCTACTCTCAAATTGTCTCTAATCATTCTCACTTGTTCTTCTACGTCTCTAAGGACATCGGGACCAAACACTTGGGTTTCTCTAGTCTGATTGTAGAACAAAGGCGTTCTACACTTACGTCCATACAACGCCTCGAAAGGTGCCATCTTGAGGCTCTTTTGATAACTGTTGTTGTACGAGAACTCTGCGTAAGGCAGACTCTTATCCCAACTATCACCATACTGAAGTGCACAGGCTCTCAACATATCTTCCAAAATCTGGTTGATCCTTTCAGTCTGTCCATCGGTTTGCGGGTGGTAAGTAGAACTGAAATTCAACTTTGTTCCCAAAGATCTATGTACTTTATGCCAGAATTGCGTGCGATGTAAATTGGGTGCCTCTATCCGACACAATTTTCTTGGGAACACCATGTAAGCACACTATTCGTTCCATGTATAACTCTGCTAATCTTGCACCATTATAAGTAGTCTTGACTAGGTAAAAAGTGAGCGAACCTTGGTGAGTCGATCCACTATTACCCATATTGAATCATAACCTCTTTGAGTGCGGGGTAATCCTACAATAAAATCCATGCCAACTTCTTCCCATTTCCATTCAGGGATCTTCATTGGTTGTAGTAACCCTGTAGGTCTTTGATGCTCAGCTTTCACTCTTTGACAAGTGTCACACAAAGCCACATATTCTGCCACATCTCTCTTCAAACCATACCACCAATACTTTTCTTTGAGATCCAAGTACATCTTGGTACTTCCGGGATGTATAGAATAAGCAGACGCATGGGCCTCTTGTAGAATTGCATCATGGATAGCTTTCACTTCCGGTACACATATCTGTTTTCTGAACCAAAGAGTTCCATTCTCATCCATTCTAAATCTAGGTGCCTTTCCAAGCTCTACATTCTCTGCTATCTCTTTAAGTTTTTCATCCTCCAATTGTCCTTTGCGTATCTCCTGTTCCAATGTAGGCTCTATCACCAATTCCATTGCATTAGTGACCAGGCTCAAGTTGAGATACTCCATTTCAGCACACAACTCTGCTGACATAGATGTTGTCTGAATCCTATTGGCATAGCTCTTTCTACTAAGTGCATCAGCTACGACGTTTGCCTTTCCCAGATGATAATGCACTTCCAAATCATAGTCTTTGATCAATTCCAACTAACGACGTTGTCTTAAATTTAGATCTGATTGAGTGAAGATATACTTCAAACTCTTGTGATCAGTATAGATATCACTCTTATGTCCAATCAGATAATGTCTCCAGATCTTCAAAGCATGAACCACAGCTGCCAATTCCAAGTCATGAGTAGGATAATTCAACTCATGCTTCCTTAGTTGTCTAGATGCATATGCAACCACTCTTCCTTCTTGCATAAGCACACATCCAAAACCCAAACGGGATGCATCACAATATATAGAGAAGTTCTTGTTTAAATCAGGCAAAATTAATACTGGAGCTATAGTCAATCTCTTCTTTAGCTCTTCAAAGTTTGCCTGGCATTTATCCGACCATACATACTTAGCATTCTTTTCCAACAAAGCTGTCATAGGCTTGGCTAGCTTGGAAAAGCCTTCAATGAACCTTCGGTAATAACCAGCCAATCCCAAAAAGCTACGAATCTCACTTACAGTAGTTGGTGGTTTCTAATTTAGTACATCTTGTACTTTGCCTGGATCCACCGCTATCCCACCATTGGAGACAACATGACCCAGAAAAGAGACTTCCTTTAACCAAAACTCACACTTGCTCCGCTTAGCGTACAACTTATGCTCTCTAAGCTTTTGCAAGACCATCCTTATGTGTTCCGCATGTTCTTCTTCAGTCTTGGAGAATATTAGTATGTCATCTATGAATACCACCACAAATTTATCCTAGAAACTCCATGAACACCTTATTCATCAAATACATGAAGTATGCAGGTGCATTGGTCAATCCAAAGGACATAACGGTGTACTCATATAATCCATACCGTGTAGATGAATGCTGTCTTGGGTATATCCGAGTTCCGAATCTTAAGCTGATGATAACCAGATCAGAGATCAATCTTGGAGAACACATGAGCTCCTCTCAACTGATCAAACAAATCATCTATCCTAGGCAAAGGGTATTTATTCTTGATAGTAACCTCATTAAGTGAGCGGTAATCCACACACATCCGTTGACTACCATCCTTCTTATCCACAAAGATCATAGGTGCCCCCCACAGGGGAAGAACTAGGGCGTATGAAACCTTTTTCTTGCAACTCTTTTAGTTGTTTCTTAAGCTCTTCTAATTCATTAACTCCCATTCTATATAGGACGTTTAGCTATTGGTGCAGTTCCAGGTAATAATTCAATAATGAATTCAATGTCTCGGTCAGGTGGCATACCTGGCAAGTCATCGGGGAAGACATCCAGGGAATTCCTCCATGACACGATCTTGTTCATTGATTTCACCATCTAGCTGATTCACTGTGGCTGTAGGCTGAGCTTACACTACTACTTCTACACAGATTCTATCCCCATTGAGTGATGTCACAACCACAGATTTCTCCTGACACTGAATCACTGCCCGGTGTTGTTTCATCCAATCCATTCCTAGGATAAGGTCAATTCCCGCTGTTCTTAACACAATAGGCTTCACCTTGAAGTCTACCCCCTTAAGGAAATGCTAGTTGAGGGGCTCCAATAAGAAGTGGGCATACTACCTCTCGAGGAATTCACTAGTATTGGGTTTTTCATGGCACACAAAGGTACGCTATGCATTCTAACAAAAGCTTGGGAGATAAAAGAATGCTGAAGCACCGGAATCAAAAAGTACAGTAGCAAAATAGAGTTGACACTGAACGTACCCAACATGACCTCAGGCGTCTCCTGAGCTGCATCAGATGACACATAGTTCACCTTCGCTGTGAGAGGTGGTCGGGCGTTGAACTTCTGATTGTTGGCCTGGTTCTGAGGTGCTTGTTGGTTCTGCTTCTTAGGACACTGATGAGCATAGTGTCCTACTTCTCCACATCGGTAACAGGCATTGGGATTGTTGGGTGCACCACTCTTCACAGGAGCATTGTTAGGCACTCCCTGGCGTGTTGCAGGATTGCTAGTCTGTTGCGGGGGACGATTGATTTCCAAACTGTTGCTGATACTGAGGGCGTTGCTGGAACTAGGTTCCGCTGAGGATACTGACCACGGTTTCCCTGATGAGTTGGTCCTTGATTCCTCTACTGGAAACCTTGCTGGGGATAAGCACGTGGGCGAGTGTTGCTTCCAGAAGCTTGCCCTTGGCAGCCTTCTCTTCTTAGCTTCCATTTCCTTGCGCTTATCATCAATCACGATTGCGCGATTCACCAAAGACTGGAAGTTAGGATAAGTATTAGACATCAGCTGGAGCTGCAGTCCATCATAGAGTCCCTTGAGGAAACGGCAGTTGCTTATCCTTGTCATTCGCTACATCATTAGGAGCGTAGCGAGATAGTTGTGCGAACTTGTCCCGATATTTCGCCATAGTCATTGATCCTTGCTTGAGAGATCTGAATTCTTCCTGCTTCAGTTCCACTAGTCCATCAGGAATATGGTATGATCAGAAACTGTCCTTAAATTCCTGCCAAGTGATATCAGGAGCATTGTTGGGACGTCCAAACTGGAATGATTCTCACCAATCCTGAGCAGCTCCTTGGAGTTGTCCGGAAGCGTACAACACCTTCTCCTAGGTCGTTGCATTGTGCTATATTTCAGTTGTTTCTCCACTAGCACTGCAACCAATCATCGGCCTCCATAGGGTCCATGGCATGTGTGAACACCTGGTGGACGACCTTTCATAAACTCTCCACGCTTATCTCTAACCTGGACAGGCGGTGGACCTCTTGCAGGTTCATTGTCCAAGCGCTGCATCATAGCTTGCATCAGCTGCGCTTGCATTCCCAATATCTGTTCCATGGTCACAGGTGGCGGTGGTGGATTCATAAGAGCATCATGCCCACGACCACGGCCTCTGCCTCTTCCTCCTCTTGCGGCCATCTGTTTTCCAACAAATGTGTAAAATTTAGAGATTTTTCTAATTATAGAGAGCTTACAAGAGATAAGAAACAATGCTGAAAATTTTCTGGGCAAGATTCAAATTCAGCAGTTCAGTAAAACTGTTATAACTCGAGTTTTAGAGATCCAACAGAGGTGCACCAAGATTTGTTAGAAAGCTTAGGACATCAGCTACAACTTTCATTTAGACCACTTTTACAGATTCGAACTCGCACATAGTTAAAAATAGAGCTAAACCGAAACTGTTCACCAGACAGCGTAGGAACATCAACTTGTGCCAGTTAGATCTCCCAAACCTGAATAGCTATTGACGTGATTCCAAAGACACTTGAAAGATATAGAGGTCTAGTTATCTCCACAAAAATTTCAGAATTTTTATCATCCCAGATTTCGAGTTACCAGATAAAGAACACAGGCTGCTCCAGAAATCAGCACCGCAGAGATAAGATAAAATGATACTTCTGCATTAAGATTTCATTCTAAATTTAAAGTTCCAATCTAAGGAAGTTGTGGACATGCCCACAAACTTCCAGCAACCAAGCAAAATACCAAATCAACTAAGTTCACAAATCAAACATCTAATCAACCAAGTTCACAAGACCAACAAGACTAAATAAGGACACGAACTAACGACGTGATAATCCAATCAAGGCACCTAACACCTATGGAGCGGTTGTCAATCATGGTGAAGGAACGGCGCTTCTTCTTGTAGATGGAAGGTTATCCCTAGCTGTGCACGAAGTTCATCCACTTGTTTCTAAGACGTCTCTACGCCCTCTGAGATGCACGCAGTTCTCCTTTGACTTCATCATCCACTCCCTGCATAGCGTGGACATGCTGCACCGTTGCCTCCAGAGTTGGGTCATTCTCTGGTGGAGCCAAAACCTGCCAAACACCCTCATGATCATTTCGAGGAAGGAACCTGAAGCGATCCTCCCTCATGGCCTCGAAGCGACGACCATGGTAGTGGATGTAGGCATTCTGTGCTGCATCCTCCATGCCATCCAAAGCATGGGCTCTCCTGGCAGGGGCACTATGGACAGTCTCCACCTCATGTCCATTAATGATATCATTCCATGCGGTGACCACCAGCTCTACCTTCCAGAAGGTAGCCTCCAGTGGGTGCTTGTACTCGGCATAGTGGTAGCTGATGGAGGCGTGCAAGTCGGGGAAGTAGTCGTCCAGCACTGTGGGTGAGGAGAGTGTGGTAGTAGGCTGTCTCTGGAGCTGGCTTGAAGTAGTACTTGCACTTCCAGCCAATCTCATCGTCCTCCATGGGGGCAGCTGGGGAGGGTGTAGGTGTAGGGGAAGTAGCCATCAACTCCTCAGGTGTAGCTACCACAGGGTAGACGGGCACGGCGACTGGTGTAGGAGTAGGTGTAGGCATCGGTGTAGCCATCTCCTCGTCGTCGGAGATGATCACAATCTCCCTCTCTGCCGATGGGGCACGCGGGGTGAACATGGCACGATAGCCGGTGGTGCTGAGTCGAGTAGTCTTCGGATTATGAGACATCTATAGATTTAAAGTGAGATAGAAATTAGAATCAACAATTTTAAATAATAGATTAAGGTATGAAAAGCATAAACGTTTTAATAAAATAACAAGGATAAGTCAGTAAGCAAGAAACCATAGGAACAAAGATGCTAAAACGACCATTTTCTAACTAGGCTTGCGTCCTACAGTCAACATGGCTCTGATACCAATTTGTCATACCCAATTTTAAGGATAAAATTGAATGCACAAAACTCATGTGTGCCCAGGAATCAATCACACACACAAGCTGACAAATTACAAATAGTATCGTCACGGTGTCTCATACATCAGAGTTATAATAAAACTTAGTCTTATACATCACAGCGGAATAATAAAAAGATAATAAACTCTCGTGGCCGTCATCACAGGGAAGGTCAACTGGTTGACCACAAGCCTAATAATCCTCCAGGAAATCCTCATACCCATTGTCATCTGTTACCCATCCAGGATTTTTTTTACCCAAGTAAAGAAAATAAACAAGTGTAAGTACATTCCGTACTTAGCAAGCTAACATGGGGTTATGAAGCTCAAAAGGATAGACTCTGGTTTACTGCAGTTAGCATTTTTAATAGGTCAAACTTTTATTCTCAAGTATTATCAAGTTATGCTTAAGCTCCCATTTAATTCCCATAAGAACATATATCAAGGTCAGGTTTACCATATTTCATCATATAACAACTTAAATGATCATCATCAAGTAACCTAGTTATTCTGTGAGTTTTCCTGGGCCGCTCGTAACCGTGAGCACGACTGTTATAACAGTTTGTTACCCTCTGCAGAGGTGGTGCACATTCACCGCGAGTCGTGATCCCCATATGCCCGGGTTAATTACTCCCATGTCACTACCAAGGTGAGCGTGACAGGGTACACTATGAAGCCATTTTCATAGGTTTCCCTAACAAGTTAGGGCCGCTAGGTTTCCTTGGCAGGCAGATATAGGGACCCCCCTTTCCTATGGCACAAATCCATCACGGCTATACTCATAGGAACAGAGGCAGCCCTATACCCAAAGTGGCAAGCCCCATTTGCGCCAAAAAGGTAACCTCTAACCAGCTAGGAAAAGTCCTATTACTGAGCTAAAGTCAGAGCCATATGACTCTCCCGGTTGCACTGTCAGTCCTAGCTTTTGCCAACAGATAAGTCCTTATGGAGGGCTAGGAGCAACATGAACAAAGGTCATTTGCACTTTCGCCCTATGGAACAGTTGTTATAATTCATGTTACTCTCTTTGTTCCATAGTATCATTCATCAATATGTATGTCAAGTTCAGTTAGAGCACTAGCAATCTACCCATATGCATTTAACCCATAGGAGACAAGGAACAGGATAACAATCACTAGGATGTCCTTATGGGTATCAAAATTAGACACATGCAAATGAGTAATTGCTTAAAGTGAAATAGGACATCAAGGAAAGCCCATGTTATACTTGCCTTGGTTCACAAACTCGTGCTGGTCCTACTGGTTGTCGAAGAGTTCTTGGTCTCCAACGTTTTCCTCACCGTCTGAACGCAACCAACACAGCAACATACAACATTCCAAAAGCATTCATGCAAAGCAAGCATTCCTATCATTAGAATAGTACACCAACAGTATTGAAATCAAGATAAAATGTTTGTAAAACTAATCTATGTTTCGCTATGATCACGTCAACGCGAAGTTCATGAAAAACGGAGCTAAAATGCGATAGTTATGATTAAAACGGGTTTTCCTATAGCCCTATATTTAATTAAATCTAATCATGAAATTAAAAAGTTCCAAACTTGACTAACAGTAGCTCCAACATGTAGCTTATGAAATTACGAAGCTAACGCGATTTGAATGGATCAATTTGGAGTTAAAACGACAATTCTATAAGCGAAACAGTTCGAATGGCATTTCTGTAAATACTAAAAGCATACTTTTGACTTAAGCAGTGAAGTTTACGCTTTCCAAACGGGATTGCGCATTCGGGGAATTACGCCTTGGACTGTGGGTTATATTTTCTAAAAACTGAGGGGCTCTTTAGCATAATCACCCGCGAAGGGGTATCTTCTAACGTGAGCCGTCGGATTAGAAATGAACGGCCAAAAATCGATCCGGGGAGAGAGAAGAAGAGATGGCCGGCCGGAACAGTGTTTTCGGCGGCAACCACCATGGCCGAGGGCCGAGAACACGCCGGCGAGCGCAGTTAGAGGGGCTAGGGTTCGCCAAATGGGAAACCGAGGGCACCCGAGAGCTCGGGGGGAGAAGGGGGGCACGGCCATGCCGTTTTGGCGGCCGGAAATGGGGGCTAGCACGGTGGCCACCATGGTCGGCGACCATGGCCCGCGGAGCTTGCGGCCAAAGCTCGGGAAGCCAACAAAAACGAGAAAATAGCTACCGGGAGATAGAGGGGGAGGACGGCGAGCTCACAGCGGGGAAGGATGGAGTCGACGGTGGCTCGGGGAAGACGGACGACGCGGACGGGCGGATGGCGGTCCTCAGAGCTTCTCCGTGCGGCAGGTTGCAGGCCGGGAACGAGGCGAAAAATGGAGCGGGGAGCGAGAGAGGGCCGCGAGGGAGGGGCTTCGGCTTTCGCTTAAAAAGAGGCCGAGGCGCACGAGGGGGCGCTCCCACTGACGCCAGGAGCGGCAGGTTGCGGCCTCGCGACATGGCCAGGCAGATCCGAGGGCGTGGGGCAGAGGTGGGGGACGCGCTGAACGGGTGGGGTCGGGCTGTCAGCGGCTGGGCGCGGGGAGCAGGCGCGCGGTGCTGGGCCGACGGTTGCTTGGCCGAGCGTAGGCGCAGTGCTGGGCTGGGCGCGGCTGCTGGGCTGGCGACGCTGAGGCATGCGGCTGCTGGGCCGAGAGCGGCGGCTGGGCTGGGCTGAGCGGGGAAGGGGAGAGAAGGGTGAACGGGCCGCGCGGGAAAAAGGCCATGCAGGCCGAAACCGAGGAAGGGGAGGAGATATTCATTTTCCTTTTTATTTTCCAACAAATTTTCCCAAAAGCATTTTCAAATTATTTTTGAACTCATTTGAACACTAATTTAAGAACAATCATCACATGAATAAATAATGCAGCAGCATGTATGCATTCAAAAGTTTCAAACCTTATAATTGATTTTAATTCGCCAAAAATTATTAATTTCCTATAATTGAATGCACACTTAGTAACATAATAAATCAAATTTTCTTATTTAAAAAATGAAATAGTTTGGGTGTTACAAAAAAGTTTAGAAATTAAACCCCGATTCAATCATCACTTTGACTCCAAATCTTACCGAATCCTTCTCAACGCTACGATTCTTCTTCTGAGATACTTCGGTTTGTAAACATCGTACATGATAGATTGTGTGAAACCTATTCAATTTTTACCACTATCTCCACGTATGATATCATGAGATCTTAACAAATCTCATGATTTTCAAACTTCGCTTGGTTTTTTTAGAATTTAAAAACCATTCGGCCACACGTTCGTGGTCGTGTTTCCTAAAGAAGATGTTTGAAATTTCTTTTCATTTCCTAGGTAAGGCCTCACACTAGACTTAGTTAAATGAATATCATTTTTCTACTCATTTTATTCTATTATTTGAATACTTGTAGTTCAAATTTGACTTAAACCAAAAAATTCCTTGAAAAGCAAGAAATTAATTAAATATAGCAAACGGATCTATAAATATACCAAAGCTTAACATGGAGTACCACATGTTGTATGTAGAGAGTAGAAAAACTTTCAAGGCCAGAAGTAAAAAAAACTTATTATTTCATGCAGTTATAGCTCAAATTCAATGTATATCAATTAAAATTCTATAATTGCACTTAATAAATTAAAATTATCAAATGGATCCAAAAAATTACCAAAATCACACATGAATCAATCTATGTTCTCTATTGCCTATACAAAAAGTTTTGTAGTCAAACCTTAATCTGATCGTCACTTTGACTCCAAATCTTACTGAATCCTTCACAACGCTATGATTCTTCTTCTGAGATACTTCGGTTTGTAAACATCATACATGACGGATTGTTTGAAACAAGTTCAATTTTTTACCTCAGCCTCCATGTATGATATCATGAGATCATGACAAATCTCATGATTTTCAGACTTCGCTTGTTCTTATTAGAATTTAAAAACCATTTGGCCACACGTCCGTGGTCGTGTTTACTGGACAAGATGTTTGAAATTTCTTTTCATTTCCTAGGTAAGACCTCACGCTGGACTCAGTAACATGAATATCATTTTTCTACTCATTTTATTCTATTATTTGAATCACTTGCAGTTCAAATTTGACTTATACCAAAAAATTCCTTAAAACAATAAATTAATTAAATATAGCAAACGGATCAAGAAATATACCAAAGCTTAACATGGAGTACCAAATGTTGTATGTAGAGAGTAGAAAAAGTTTCAAGGCCAGAAGTAAAAAAAACTTATTATTTCATGCAGTTATAGCTCAAATTCAATGTATATCAATTACAATTCTATAATAGCACTTAATAAATTAAAATTATCAAACGGATTCTAAAAATTACCAAAATTACACATGAATCAATCTATGTTCTCTATTGCCTATACAAAAAGTTTAGAAGTTAAACCCCGATTCAATCATCACTTTGACTCCAAATCTTACCGAATCCTTCTCAACGCTACGATTCTTCTTCTGAGATACTTCGGTTTGTAAACATCGTACATGATAGATTGTGTGAAACCTATTCAATTTTTACCACTATCTCCACGTATGATATCATGAGATCTTAACAAATCTCATGATTTTCAAACTTCGCTTGGTTTTTTTAGAATTTAAAAACCATTCGGCCACACGTTCGTGGTCGTGTTTCCTAAAGAAGATGTTTGAAATTTCTTTTCATTTCCTAGGTAAGGCCTCACACTAGACTTAGTTAAATGAATATCATTTTTCTACTCATTTTATTCTATTATTTGAATACTTGTAGTTCAAATTTGACTTAAACCAAAAAATTCCTTGAAAAGCAAGAAATTAATTAAATATAGCAAACGGATCTATAAATATACCAAAGCTTAACATGGAGTACCACATGTTGTATGTAGAGAGTAGAAAAAGTTTCAAGGCCAGAAGTAAAAAAAACTTATTATTTCATGCAGTTATAGCTCAAATTCAATGTATATCAATTAAAATTCTATAATTGCACTTAATAAATTAAAATTATCAAATGGATCCAAAAAATTACCAAAATCACACATGAATCAATCTATGTTCTCTATTGCCTATACAAAAAGTTTTGTAGTCAAACCTTAATCTGATCGTCACTTTGACTCCAAATCTTACTGAATCCTCCACAACGCTATGATTTTTTCTTCTGAGATACTTCGGTTTGTAAACATCATACATGACAGATTGTTTGAAACAAGTTCAATTTTTTACCTCAGCCTCCATGTATGATATCATGAGATCATGACAAATCTCATGATTTTCAGACTTCGCTTGTTCTTATTAGAATTTAAAAACCATTTGGCCACACGTCCGTGGTCGTGTTTACTGGACAAGATGTTTGAAATTTCTTTTCATTTCCTAGGTAAGACCTCACGCTGGACTCAGTAACATGAATATCATTTTTCTACTCATTTTATTCTATTATTTGAATCACTTGCAGTTCAAATTTGACTTATACCAAAAAATTCCTTAAAACAATAAATTAATTAAATATAGCAAACGGATCAAGAAATATACCAAAGCTTAACATGGAGTACCAAATGTTGTATGTAGAGAGTAGAAAAAGTTTCAAGGCCAGAAGTAAAAAAAACTTATTATTTCATGCAGTTATAGCTCAAATTCAATGTATATCAATTACAATTCTATAATAGCACTTAATACATTAAAATTATCAAACTGGATTCTAAAAATTACCAAAATTACACATGAATCAATCTATGTTCTCTATTGCCTATACAAAAAGTTTAGAAGTTAAACCCCGATTCAATCATCACTTTGACTCCAAATCTTACCGAATCCTTCTCAACGCTACGATTCTTCTTCTGAGATACTTCGGTTTGTAAACATCGTACATGATAGATTGTGTGAAACCTATTCAATTTTTACCACTATCTCCACGTATGATATCATGAGATCTTAACAAATCTCATGATTTTCAAACTTCGCTTGGTTTTTTTAGAATTTAAAAACCATTCGGCCACACGTTCGTGGTCGTGTTTCCTAAAGAAGATGTTTGAAATTTCTTTTCATTTCCTAGGTAAGGCCTCACACTAGACTTAGTTAAATGAATATCATTTTTCTACTCATTTTATTCTATTATTTGAATACTTGTAGTTCAAATTTGACTTAAACCAAAAAATTCCTTGAAAAGCAAGAAATTAATTAAATATAGCAAACGGATCTATAAATATACCAAAGCTTAACATGGAGTACCACATGTTGTATGTAGAGAGTAGAAAAACTTTCAAGGCCAGAAGTAAAAAAAACTTATTATTTCATGCAGTTATAGCTCAAATTCAATGTATATCAATTAAAATTCTATAATTGCACTTAATAAATTAAAATTATCAAATGGATCCAAAAAATTACCAAAATCACACATGAATCAATCTATGTTCTCTATTGCCTATACAAAAAGTTTTGTAGTCAAACCTTAATCTGATCGTCACTTTGACTCCAAATCTTACTGAATCCTTCACAACGCTATGATTCTTCTTCTGAGATACTTCGGTTTGTAAACATCATACATGACGGATTGTTTGAAACAAGTTCAATTTTTTACCTCAGCCTCCATGTATGATATCATGAGATCATGACAAATCTCATGATTTTCAGACTTCGCTTGTTCTTATTAGAATTTAAAAACCATTTGGCCACACGTCCGTGGTCGTGTTTACTGGACAAGATGTTTGAAATTTCTTTTCATTTCCTAGGTAAGACCTCACGCTGGACTCAGTAACATGAATATCATTTTTCTACTCATTTTATTCTATTATTTGAATCACTTGCAGTTCAAATTTGACTTATACCAAAAAATTCCTTAAAACAATAAATTAATTAAATATAGCAAACGGATCAAGAAATATACCAAAGCTTAACATGGAGTACCAAATGTTGTATGTAGAGAGTAGAAAAAGTTTCAAGGCCAGAAGTAAAAAAAACTTATTATTTCATGCAGTTATAGCTCAAATTCAATGTATATCAATTAAAATTCTATAATTGCACTTAATAAATTAAAATTATCAAATGGATCAAAAAAATTACCAAAATCACACATGAATCAATCTATGTTCTCTATTGCCTATACAAAAAGTTTAGAAGTTAAACCCCGATTCAATCATCACTTTGACTCCAAATCTTACCGAATCCTTCTCAATGCTATGATTCTTCTTCTGAGATACTTTGGTTTGTAAACATCGTACATGATAGATTGTGTGAAACCTATTCAATTTTTACCACTATCTCCACGTATGATATCATGAGATCTTAACAAATCTCATGATTTTCAAACTTCGCTTGGTTTTTTTAGAATTTAAAAACCATTCGGCCACACGTTCGTGGTCGTGTTTCCTAAAGAAGATGTTTGAAATTTCTTTTCATTTCCTAGGTAAGGCCTCACACTAGACTTAGTTAAATGAATATCATTTTTCTACTCATTTTATTCTATTATTTGAATACTTGTAGTTCAAATTTGACTTAAACCAAAAAATTCCTTGAAAAGCAAGAAATTAATTAAATATAGCAAACGGATCTATAAATATACCAAAACTTAACATGGAGTACCACATGTTGTATGTAGAGAGTAGAAAAAGTTTCAAGGTCAGAAGTAAAAAAAACTTATTATTTCATGCAGTTATAGCTCAAATTCAATGTATATCGATTAAAATTCTATAATTGCACTTAATAAATTAAAATTATCAAATGGATCCAAAAAATTACCAAAATCACACATGAATCAATCTATGTTCTCTATTGCCTATACAAAAGGTTTGTAGTCAAACCTTAATCTGATCGTCACTTTGACTCCAAATCTTACTGAATCCTTCACAACGCTACGATTCTTCTTCTGAGACACTTCGGTTTGTAAACATCATACATGACAGATTGTGTGAAACAAGTTCAATTTTTTACCTCAGCCTCCATGTATGATATCATGAGATCATGACAAATCTCATGATTTTCAGACTTCGCTTGTTCTTATTAGAATTTAAAAACCATTTGGCCACACGTCCGTGGTCGTGTTTACTGGACAAGATGTTTGAAATTTCTTTTCATTTCCTAGGTAAGACCTCACGCTGGACTCAGTAACATGAATATCATTTTTCTACTCATTTTATTCTATTATTTGAATCACTTGTAGTTCAAATTTGACTTATACCAAAAAATTCCTTAAAACAATAAATTAATTAAATATAGCAAACGGATCAAGAAATATACCAAAGCTTAACATGGAGTACCAAATGTTGTATGTAGAGAGTAGAAAAAGTTTCAAGGCCAGAAGTAAAAAAAACTTATTATTTCATGCAGTTATAGCTCAAATTCAATGTATATCAATTACAATTCTATAATAGCACTTAATACATTAAAATTATCAAACGGATTCTAAAAATTACCAAAATTACACATGAATCAATCTATGTTCTCTATTGCCTATACAAAAAGTTTAGAAGTTAAACCCCGATTCAATCATCACTTTGACTCCAAATCTTACCGAATCCTTCTCAACGCTACGATTCTTCTTCTGAGATACTTCGGTTTGTAAACATCGTACATGATAGATTGTGTGAAACCTATTCAATTTTTACCACTATCTCCACGTATGATATCATGAGATCTTAACAAATCTCATGATTTTCAAACTTCGCTTGGTTTTTTTAGAATTTAAAAACCATTCGGCCACACGTTCGTGGTCGTGTTTCCTAAAGAAGATGTTTGAAATTTCTTTTCATTTCCTAGGTAAGGCCTCACACTAGACTTAGTTAAATGAATATCATTTTTCTACTCATTTTATTCTATTATTTGAATACTTGTAGTTCAAATTTGACTTAAACCAAAAAATTCCTTGAAAAGCAAGAAATTAATTAAATATAGCAAACGGATCTATAAATATACCAAAGCTTAACATGGAGTACCACATGTTGTATGTAGAGAGTAGAAAAAGTTTCAAGGCCAGAAGTAAAAAAAACTTATTATTTCATGCAGTTATAGCTCAAATTCAATGTATATCAATTAAAATTCTATAATTGCACTTAATAAATTAAAATTATCAAATGGATCCAAAAAATTACCAAAATCACACATGAATCAATCTATGTTCTCTATTGCCTATACAAAAAGTTTTGTAGTCAAACCTTAATCTGATCGTCACTTTGACTCCAAATCTTACTGAATCCTTCACAACGCTACGATTCTTCTTCTGAGA
>NW_027097648.1:0-80000 GCF_019320115.1 Miscanthus floridulus | reverse complement strand
CGTCCTTTGGGCAGAGAAACAATACGAAGAAAAATTAGGTCATCCTTAGGGGCTAACCCACCCGAATGGCCAGGTTTGTTGGGGCCAAAAGGGTCAACAAGCTGAAGCGATGTAGCTAAGCCTTCAAGCAGGACCTGTCGCCTTCGCTTCAGTTGGAAACTGTTGTCCTGTGGCTGGCTAGACTGTAAAAAACGATCAATATCATCGACATCCAGAAGAAGACGAAGAGAATCTTCAACGGTTATTCTGGCTGCAAGCATTGGCTCTTTCTCCAGTGGCCTTTTGGACGACTTATGATCATAAAAACCATCACCAGATCCAGGCAAATCAGCTTCAAGAAGAGGGCGAGGTCTACGTATGGCAGAGAATGAAACTCCTCCATTAGCGTCAACCTGTAGATATGAATGCTGATCAACACCAGACCGGGATTTTGAGGGGAAGTCCTTTATTGACATAGGGCAGAAATTGGACATCTGAGAAGTTACAGATCTTTTGGCTTTGCAAGCTTGGTGGTAGTAGTCATCGATGTAAGGATCGTTGCTGTGATTTGCAGAGTGCTGCATTTTTAAGATACTTTCAATCTCTTCAGATGACATGTACTTGGATCTGAACTTTATCCCTGAACTCTCACTATTCTGGCTACCTGCATCAGAAGGCTGTTGAGAAAAGCGTATGTTGTGCTTTCCTCTTCCTGACCTTGACCGCTTGTCTCTTGGTGAAGGAACATCAGGAGATTGGTGGTGATAGAATAGGTGAGGCTGCATGTTTATGTAATTCTGAAGAGGCGGCTGGCCTGGTGGTAATCTCTGGTGCTGCTGAGAAAAAAGCAATGAAGACATTGAACTACTTGGAAGGGATAACTGTGGCTGCAATAAACTAGGCCGCCGGTTAAGATGATCAAAAGCAAGTGGGCCAGCTTGGTTTGACCACTCATTTTGTAAGACATTGTTCATTGACAGATCTCCAGTGGTGTAAGACATGCTTCGTCCATAAGGCAGTCCATGAGATAGACCAGGCATATGATATGGGGAACCAGAAAGCGATGAACTCGGAGAACCCATGTGGTGACCAGCACCAGGTGATGGAATGCTTGAGTGCCGTGTAAGACCTTGAGCAGGATAAGGCAATGCAGGACTTCCACCTGGTGGCGGATAGGACGTAAACGAAGTAGATCTGTGTAAAAGAATAGGTTCACTTGAGCGGTGCTGTAGTGGTTGATTGGGATATGAAGATGTACGAGACAGTGGTTTAGACTCTCCAAAGTGAGGCGAAGATTGCAGCTGCGAGCACCATTGTTTGCTGTCCAGGGATTCATCACCGTCTAGTATATCCTGATCTACCCAATTAGAGAAGTCAGCATCTTGAGCCCAATCAGCAGTCAAAGAACCTGAAGGAAGACATTATATGGCACAGTGAATATTGGCACTTAATAAGAATATAAAAATGTAAAAGGTGACATCACACTTATATTTCTAAACAAGAGAACATATTACTATTGCATCGATAATAGTGATTCAGAGAGCACACTCGCAACAGGCTAATGGTCAGCCCAAGCACCTAGACATTGGGACATGAATGCGGTTTTTCTTTTTCTTTTACCAATGGCAAACTAGAGATTATGTGCCTTTCTCCTAAATATTATATATAAATATGTGGTGTGCGTTCTGACAAAATAAACATTACTTTGGATTGCCCATCAGCAAAATATCTAATCTTCAGAGTGCCATAGCAAGTGTAACATATTTACATTGTCGAGAGCTATTTTAGACTAATAAGAATATACAGTGTTCAAGAGGTAACCTATAATGAAACCAGATACAAAATGAAACCATGCCATATCAAAGATGGGTAGCTAAAGCAAGGTGAGTAAATCACTAAATCATTTGCAGTGCAAAGGTACAGATTAAAAATCTTGTCCTCGACTTATGATGTAAACTTGTGCGATGTTAAGCTTTAGTGGTAATAGAGGGCAGAACTGTTACTTTCTCTCGAAATTGATCGTCTATCACCAATAACGCCAGGATTCCTTGTTCCACTAATACTTCGGTTCAACTGAATATGTGAAGTGTAGGAAGACAGAAAAAAGAATTATAATATTATAAAAGAGTATAATAATGAATAATTTAAAGCATTGTGAAGCTACTGACCACATAATGAAACTTCAAAAAAAAACTTTAAGGGAGAGGGCAATGTAATTTCAAGATCCATAACATAATCTGAGCCTATGACTAAATGAATTCGGCTATTCGAGAATAATTTGTCACCTAATCTCTTTTATGTGCAAGGCTAAAAATGAAATGGGTTGTGAAAGGTGGTATACAGACTTTTTTTTTCTTATTTTTAACATTTTGACTTCTATGAAAGCACTACAGTGAGTAAATGGCATAGCTTAAGAAACCTTCAAACACCTGCTGGCCAAACAGACATTTACTACCAGGGATACAGTAAATATATATGAAATAAATATATCTTCAATACTTAGGTAAGCAGAAGACACAAATTGAAGCGATCACTGATCAAGCTAGTGGAATAAGGCACTAACCATTGCAAAAGTGCTTGCAAGATCATCAATTTCCGACAAGTTACTCATACAATCAATCTGCAGGAAGACAGAAGGCAAACAAATGATCATGATGAAATATAGAAAGAATAGGAGCAAACAGGAAAAGGAACTTTGGGAAAGGAAAGAGCAAATGCCCCAAATCGATTTGGTCAATAGTTAATTCTTACGATTATCTATGAAACAATTAGTCGCACGACCTTAGCTCTTCATCAAGAATCTAATGTTAAAAGTTAAGTAGCTAATCTTACATATCATTGTATACTGTAACCCAATCAAAGCAATCTAACTGTGTTCAAACTTCAAAGGTATGCCCAAAGGAATGTTATCCAGATCTAGACAAGTACAACAGGTACAAACCATAGTACCATACTAACTGATGAAATTGCCTGCAAGAAAATGAGCAGTTTTGCTCATGAACAGTTCCTACAATAATTATACCTGTCAACACCTCCAAGTGCCACTTATACCAAAAACAGTAACTGATTACATCATATTTGATTGGGTCCTATTCCCAAATGTACTCCAATCAGCCCCCAGCAGTTATACACCCATAACTAAACATATTTGTTGAAAGAAAGAGGGATTTGCATGATAGAGAAAAGGTAACTACAACAATCAAGAACTGAAATACAATGGAAATAAGTAGAAAGGTTGAGTAACAGCATCTATATAAGGTCGACCCGTTGAATGTAACTGTGCTTTAAACACTACAGCAACAGAATGGCAGCAGCTAAAGCATCTACTCCTTTCAAGATGGAAAATTCATTGAACACTGATGTGTCCTACCTGAATGCTCTTACAATGGAAATAGCTTAAAAGGACAAAAACAATTTTATGGAGTAATCAAACACAAATTTTATGGAGTAATCAAACACAATGGAGGCTCTGCTAAATTAGTTAGGAAGGCGGAAGGCTAATTCAGAAACAATATCATTAAAAAATATATTTTTCTGCTTTCTTCCACTACCTCAGCCAGACATAAAGCATCATACCTGATGTTATTTATTTAGGTACTTTCAATAATGTTCAAAAAGCCCTAATAACTACTCCCACTGTTCCAAACTTTAAGACGTTTCGGCTTTTCTAGACGTAGTGCTTTACTATGTATCTAGACATAGTGTATATGTAAGTGCATAGCACAAGCTATGTATCTAGAAAAGCCAAAACATCCTACCAATTTGGAATGGATGGAGTAGTGAGTAGCAGGAAAAAAAAAGTTCTACATTTCTTATCCATTTGTCACATGATTCTATATTCACAATTACCCATAAGAATAGGATTACTTTTAAATGTATGGCATGCCTTTGCATTTCTACACTAGAGGTATGAATCTCAATTCCACCAAATATTGAGCCTGAAACCTAAAAGTTAGACTGCACAATTTGGTCTATTTGGTGCAGAAGTATCCACTACCACGCATCAAAATCACATGCTACCACTCCTACCGCAGAAAATATTGCTCAGGTCACTCTCAGCTCTCGCTATTCATTCCAATAGTAACATGCACCAACAAAACAGAACAAAACCTTCTGAAGCATTCCGTGCACAAAAATCATTAAAAGTGGCAAAGCCAACTTTGCAATACATCAAGGTACCGAGAGCGCACCTCTTCGCCTGTAGAAGAGAACTGGTAGCTACCATCATCAGGTCCACCGAATCCGCCACCATCGCCGTCGACACCTCCATCCAAAAGCCCACCGAGCTCCGCCCCCTGCATGGGCGCCTTGCCGAAGAAGGAGTACTGCGCCGCGTCGAACCGCGAGTTCTCTGCAGGATAAGGAAAAGGAAGTGGCGAATTTAGCTAATCGAGTCCAACAACCCCGAAAAATCGTCAGGCGGCAAGCGCACCAGAAACGACGCAGCAGCGACACCGCTAAAATTCCGAGGACGCAACAATCAAAACGGCACTAGACAAAATCCCAACAAAATCACTCCGAAAATAGCCGCAAGAAAGGATCACCTGCGGTGGAAGACGAGGACGGGCCTCCGCCTCCGCCACCGCCGCCGTCGCCATCCGCCCTAATGCCCCTCATCGCCTCGTCTCCCTCGCGGCGGCGCGAATGGGCACTAGGGTTTGGGTTCCCGCGTGGGGTTTGGATCTGACGAGAGCAGGGGAGAGGAGCAAGGCGCACAGCTCGCCTCCCTCAGTCTTGCTCGCTTCCCTTCTCTTCTCTTTTGGACTTACCAAATAAACCCACAAGGAATATAGAAAATCGAAAAAGGACCCAGATTACGGCAGGAAATAAAAAAAGGTTAACTGAAAATCTATCCGTTTTATAGAAGATCTGAAAATGATACGGTAGGAAGGAAGCTGGATTAATCTCGCGAAACGCGAGGATTATGTAGAGTGACAAATTGATTGATTAGCGCTAAAGGGCCCGTTCGCGTGCTTTAAACCCGGTTTTCCGCTTTTTTTCTATCTAGAATATTATTTTTCTCTCACAAATTTATCCAGATTCATCCAGATTTCTCCAAATTTCTCCAGAATTCCTCCAAGCGAACGGGACCAAAATATGGAAAAGACTTGCGCCCTGTTCGTCTAGCTTAAAAAACGGATGATGCTGATACTGATATTGATTTGTTATAAGAGAAAAATACTGTTATTTCGCTGAAACAGTACAGCTGATAAGTTCAAGCGAACATGGCCTTGATCTTGGCTTGCGTGTTAGGCCCTGTTTAGTTCCCAAAAATTTTTGTATAGTACCTGTCACATCGAATCTTGCGGCACATGCATGGAGTACTAAATGTAGACGAAAAAAAACTAATTGCACAGTTGGGTGAGAAATCGCGAGACGAAACTTTCGAACCTAATTAGTCCATAACTAGACACTAATTACCAAATACAAACAAACGAGCTACAGTACCCAAAACCAAAAATTTTTGGCTTCTAAACGGGGCCTTACTCTACCTAGATTTTTTTATGGACCCTCTTGCGTGTCTGTTTTTTTTTCTGGCTTTGTGTCTATGATGGGCCGTTTTGTTGGTTTGCTTTCTCTCTCTTCGATGATCATTAGTCACGCTAATCACGCGCCTTTCTTTTGTTAACAATAACACAAACCATTTGCACGAAAGCATGACTGTTTTAGGGCATCTTTGGATACCATGTTATATTCCTCTAGTCATTGCACATGAGCTTTTTCCTAAAAAATTAACCTTTTGCTTTTAGTTCGTATATCACAATAACAATGGACTAAATTTTAGCTAACTAAATTCTAGTTCAAGGTGATCTAAACATGACAAGCCCTTATGCAAGGAACGAAGAAATGTGTTTCTGCTACTCAAGATGATAATGTTACGGCTTAAGGTACAAGCAAAGTTTTTTGCGACAAAAGAAGAATTATATTAGATAACTGGGTACATCAAAACGTTACAAACACTCTGAATTACATAAATAGGTACAAGCAGAGCGCAGAGCTTGTGGGAACATGAAATAACTTAACTTTTTTTTTGTCTTATCTAAGAAATACCTTTTCCTAAGAATTGATTGTGAGCTAAAGCATCTACAATATTGAAATTTTTTTGTATGGTTGACGAAATTATACAGTCGTTGTATCATTGGTCGTTGCCTCCCCGCGAAAATGTGAGAGCGAATTCAACTATCACGATCCACGGGATATTAGACTAGCCACAGTGTTGATAAAACCTAGACTGAATTATGAGCGAGAAAGCTCAAGTATCGGCTCAACCCATTGCGCAAGTTTAAAAAAGCAAGCAGTGAGTCAAAATAGATGCCCCGGTGCTCACCAGGTAAAAAAAATACTTTCACAGTAGCTCGTTAGAAGAGAGAAAGACCGACAAAATAGCCATGCACGCATTCTGACATCCCTACTGATCTTGTTGTACTGTGTGCGAGGTTTATGGTTCTAGATGAGGCTAAGAAATAAAAAAAAAATTGTAGTTAATAGTTATGTGAGCTACGAAATAGTTATTTATGAGAGATCGTGCAAGACTAGTTATTTGAGAGTCGCTAGCTATTTGATCTCTCTCCGTAATAGTCTATAGAATTCTTTCTAGACTGGTACTATTTGGAAACTATTGAGAACGGCCTTACTGTTCTTAGCGTCAGAAGATGTGGTGTAGGGGTACTTTTTCAGCCTTAACTATACTGCAGGCAATCTTACAAGTTATGCTAAAAGTATCTATCTTTCAAAGTCATATAGGCATGACCATCTTGTTTTGAGAAAATATCTTTGACCTCACCTCGGTGACAACGAATGCGACACCTCACCGCGAGAGATAGCAAATACACTAGCGAGAAAACATTTTGTATTATGTACTACTCCGCCTCCACAAACAACAGAGAAGAATGACACAGTACCTCTCGTGCTAGCAGCCCTCTTATATTACTTAATTTGAGTGTGGTGGAAATGATCTAGAATGCCATATCAATTCAAGACTCTCTATATCATTCTTAACTCTTAATTTATAGATATGAATAGAGATTTTAGTGAAAAATATCCTCCGACAGGCTATTTAACTGGATCTTCAAATATACTCCCTCCGTCCCATAATAGAAGTTGTTACAGGATATGTGCAGATCAAACTTTCTTATGTTCGTAGAAAATACGTGTAATATTTATATCTCCAAATAAGTTTATTATGAAAGTACGATCTATCTAATCATACTAATTATGTATTACAAATATTAATATTCTTTTATATAATAATTGGTCAAAGTTAAAAAAAAAGTTAACTTCTCAGGAGCAAGAACGACTTGTATTTTGGGACAGATGGAGTAGACGTTATCTATTTTGGATTTCTCGATGGCCAAAGACGAAGAGCGAGGATGATTGTTAAGAGTGCGCATAAGATATAAAAAACATGTCGGAGGATACAAAGATATACAAAAGTGATTTTTACTCAAATGACTCCTTAAATAATGGTATGGAGAGTATAATTTTTAGAAAGATTCTTGAAGATGTTTTTATTTTTAGAGCTAGTCTAAAAAGATATGCTTTTTACATCCTTATTACATTCGACCATGCAAGCAGACTCACGATGGTCACGTTTTATATCCGTTATAAGAAACGTGATGATCACGTAATCACGTTCGGCCCCCTCACGGTACTCAGGCTCACATCTTCTCTTCTTCTTCTTTTACATCTTGGGTGCTCCATCGAGATAAACGGCAACGCTTCGAGGCGGATCATAGTCATGCATCTTTCTTGCTCCAAACTCCAGCTCAACCCATGCCTGCAGGTAGGAAACTAGGAATAGGGTTACTGTTTACTGGTCACTGGAGTTGACTTGTGCTGCTGTGCACCATCATGTCCAACCCAGCTCCCGCAGTGTGTGTGAACCGGAACCGAAGTCGGCACGCGCCCGCCCGCGGCGGGCTTGATTCCCGCCCCCGCGTCGCGCGCCTGGGGCCTGGGGCGTTGCATTTGGCGTCAAGCAACCGCCGTCTTCGCCCACAAGGCACAACCTCGACCTCGACCTCGACCTCGACCTCGACCGGCGGTGGTTGCACCTGCCTCCCTGTCCCGTGTCCCCGGTTGGTCGTGGACGAGACTTGAAAGGAAGAGAGCTCGCCGTACATCCGCACGAACACGACGGTAACTGGGCTTCTGCTCGTGCCTCGTGGTTAACGATGAAAACGGTACCGATATTTTTCGACCATATTCGAGACTGAATCTGATTACAGGGGTTTAGATCTGTCCATATCCGAGTCCAAATATTCAACATCAGATACCGTATCCATATCCGAATACTCAAATCACATGTTTATGATGCCGAATTGTATCATATCCGGCATGACTAACACTATCTGTGTTCGAATCTAAATCCGACCAGAAATATGAAAACAAATACAATAGCGGCGATATCCATCCGTATCCGAATCCCTATCGTGGCGATCGGAGTTGGTGGCGGCCGGCAGAGAATGAGGTTTTCCCCCATTCCATCCCAGCGTCGGACCTGCCTGCTGGTACTTGCTGCGGGTTTCGCTTCACACGTTTGGGTTGGGTTGCTGAACATGCGTGTCTCTATCATGTGGTGAATGGGGATACGGGTGAGCCAAAGACAATGTTGGGGAGGGTTTGTTGGAACTATTTTTGGCTGAAATGATTGACTAATTTGTATAACAATTGATTAGTGGATTGGTTCATGTCCGTATTCCAGGATAACCGAACAGCCCCTAAAGTAACTTTTTCAGGACATGCTACTTCGCTCTTTGCATATCGCAAGAGGGGGTGCTATGAAGGCGGTAGAGTATATTCTCTTCGAGAGCTTTGCGGCATAATTATGGTGGTGAAAGCAAAAAAAAATCTAATGAAAAAGCGTCTGGAGATAAAGGTCCTTGTCCTGACTCCTGGTTGTGTGATTGTGGTGGTGGAACATGTTTTGGCAGTCTTTTGATGATTTGCCTACATTAAGCTTTAATATATGGTGTTTTGATTACTAGATAGTTCAATTTCAACAAGATCCACCACAAAGAAGATTTAGATATAGTCGAGCAATGAAGATGCCGGATACAAGGACCAGGCGATTCTACGGCAATTTCGTCCCCCTAGAGTAACTCTTTCTCGGATATTTGGATCCTCGAGGATGAGAATCAGATAGAGATTGTTGTGTCTAGCGGTTTGCGAAAGGATCGATTTGTTCGTGTCATGACCTAGCGGACTCTCGTGCTACACGGAAATCCACCGAGGTTTCTAATAGGAGCACACAACTTTGGTGCCGTAAATGCTTAGGATCTATTGAATTTGATACTAACAAGTTGCAGGCTATCTCGTTGGATCAACTAGATTTTCTTGGTTGCGTGGGATCTAAAAGCCTTGTGCTGGTGACAAAGGCTAGGGTCATAAACTCTGGTTATTTGTTCGCTGATAATTCTTAAAAGCTGTAATCAAGTTATATCGCCGCCATCTATGCTCTCATGTCTCCCTGCGTTCGCATCTACAATGGGAGTGATAAGGGATCTCCGGCTAAGAGATTACCCACCTGAAGCCAAAAGTAGCGACGTGATGGTCGATGATGGCAGGATTGTGGACATACTGATAAGTGCCATGTTCGTTTGGCTTATAAGCCATGGTTGAAAGTACCATTAGCTGATTTATTGTGAGAAAAAAATATTATTCGTTAGTTGAAAAAATACGACTTATAAGTTAAGCAAACAGGGCGAAGGTGATGGAGGAGTTAAAGGAAACGGTGGGAGGAGAGGCTGCGAAGATAAAGAAACAGTCACATAGTGAGAAGAAGACTAGCAGCAAGGTCGTTTCTTTTTGTTGCTAACGTGTCGTCTGTCTTGATAAAAAAAGAAGCGTCGAATGAGATGATTAGTGTAGTCAAAGTGTTGACGAGAGCACTATATCTGTTCACGGACGATAGCCTCCTATTTTTTCGAAGCGTTGCCGCAGTATATATCTCGCAGCATGAACTTTGGTTGTGTGCTAGTGTAGCACGCGGATAACATCTCTGGAGATTATTGGGTTAGTTTGTCTAAGTTAAATTGATCATGAGAATGATACTTGATTTAGGTCATGTTTGGATCTTCTGAGTTTTTGCCAGTTTTTAAGAATCTAGCTTTTGGAAGCTAGGTGAGATCCAAACAGACTAGTTTTTGCTACTGGGTTTTATCAGATTCCTAGAGACCAAGTAAGCCGTTCATACCTAATTTTTGACAGTTTCTTATGACCAATAGAGTAATAAATGAAGTAAGATTTTTAAAAACTAAGATCAAACGCCACGTGCTTTTCTCAAAATCCAGAATTAACTTGAATGGGTACTCGTACTCCTACCAACAATTCCATTGAAAGGTAGTTTTTCTACAGGCTGTTCGTTTCGTCGTAAATGATCGTAAATTATTTACTATTAATTGATTTGGTGTAAAAAAAAAATACTGTTCTAACGTATAAACGATCGTATAAGCCCGGCGCTAGTAGGCAGTCGGCGGTGGCCCGGTCCGTGCCCGCGCGTAGGCAGCGGCGCGTCCAAGCAAACAAATGGACCTCCATTCATTTATTTTATCCCCCATTTCCGAAGCACCGAGCAGCCCAGCAGAATAAACGAACGGATTGAATTGAATTAAATTGGTTTTATTTTATTTATTATTTATTATATATCGCTGGGGAGTCGCGTTGTGCGCGGCAGGTGGCCCCGCAGCGGCCAAGAAGAGAAGACAGCGCAACGGCAACGCCCCGCGCAGTAGAGTACTCCCACGGTAGAGAAGCGGAGCCAGCCGAAGGAAGCCTGCAGGAAGTTTCGTTTCGGCGAGTCAAAGCCATGACAATCTACTCCCCTCCCCTCCTACACACGGACACCCCCGTCTCTCTCTCTCTAGCAGTCCCTCTGTCTCGCACACAGACACACTCTCTCTCCTCCCTCTCTTCACACGGTTTGCCTCGCCCACGAAAAGACAACCAACCCGGGGCCGGGGAGCAAAGCGGGGGAGAGAGCAGGGAAGGAGGGGAGAGGAAAGGGTAAAGCAGGTCGCGAGTGCCCCCCCGCTTTTGCTCCTATCGGCGCCGCCTCGCGCGAGATCCGCTCCGCGTGTTCCCCGCCGCCGAGGTGAGCTCCGCCCCGCCCTCCTTCCCCCGCTGATCCGCGCCGGGGCTCCGCTCCTGCGCACGCCCGATTTAGCACTCGGTTTCCGGCCCGGGATTCCCTCCGCCTGCCGTCCGCGTCTGCGGTTTGGGTCGGGGCCGTGCTGCTGCGGTGGGTCTCCGGTGGCGGCGAATTGCAGCTCCGCGCTGCGTGGCTCTGGTTCTGGTCTCACTTCTCAGGGAGTCGCCTGGGCGGGTTGGTTTTGGTCAGTCGATGGGTTTTGCGGCTGCTTTTAGACAGTGATTTTTTTTAGGGTGTCGCGCCACGGGCCGCGGCAATGCGATTCCCCGACCGAACTCCGCGGCTCTGGGTGTGGAAATGGAGTTGTTGGACTTTTTTTTTTGTGGGGGTTTCATGTTTGGAGCTGAGATCTTAATCTCTTCTCTTCCTGGTCTGGAACCGGTGCTTTTTTCTACTCCTTTTGACGGATAATTCGAGTTCGGAGTCGTCGAATTCTGAGACCTGGAGTAGGTTTTTACATGTGCCGTGGGCAAACGGGGCTTGAATTATTAAAGCCTGAACTGTTCCGCTGACATTTTCAGTTCCATCTAGTCGTGCCGTGGATGTCACAACTTGGTCTAACGACTCTGATCGCGGATTATTTTATTTGTTTCAGATAGAGGGTGTCGTCCCCAGCATCGGTTTCCACGGAGAGTTGTTGATTTGGATACCTGATCCAATTGGGGGCGGATTGAGTCACTTGGACCTTTTCAACAGCTGTCCCGTTCCTACTGCTTTGGTCACGATAAGAGGCTCGCCTGGTTCCAGAGATGATGCCATTGTGAGTGGAGATGGCTTCCGCGAGAAGTTGGTTCCAGAAGTTCCAGCCGAGGGACAAATCCAAGAGTCCAGCGGTGGCTGCCAGCCATGGAAAGGATCCAGGAAAGCCCCCGATCGATGATGCCCCTTCTAGTGCGACGAAACAGAGGGTCACCGCTGCAAAGCAGTACATTGAGAACCACTACAAGACCCAGATGAAGTCCCTGCAAGACAGGAAAGAGAGGTAGGCGGTCCAGTAAATATAAACTTGTTTTTACCTTTGCCTGCTTTGGTTATAGATTTAGCACACACCGTGTTTTACATGCAAGTAGCAAAATTCTAAATTAAAGTGTAGAATGGAAAGAAATGAAGGTCCCATCTTGCTGTATCGAGCAGGATGCCCAACCACACACATGCCATGCCATGTTTCGACTGGAATGACACACAGGTGCAGCCACACATATGATTAAGACCAAGTCCTTACAAGTGTGTTGGGACCATGGTTGTGCCCAGAATAGAGAGCCCAGTTACAGTATTAACTCAAGTTAGGTAGCTTCAGTACCATATTAAGCTGTAGTCCCTCTGTTCCAAATTATAAGACATTTTGGCTTTTCTAGATACATTGCTTTTGCTATGCACTTAGATATACTCTATGTTTAGATATATAGTAAAAGAAATGTCTCTAGAAAAGCCAAAGCGTCTTATAATGCTTAGATATACGCTAGGTTTAGATACATAGTAAAAGAGATGTATCTAGAAAAGCCAAAATGTCTTATAATTTAGAACAGAGGGAGTAGCTCTTTTTTTTAGCGAATTGTATTAAGTTGTAGCTCTGTAGTGAATAGTGATTGATACACAATTATCTATAACAAAGTTATGAACTCAATGCCGAATATGATTTATGATCTTTTTTTAGGATCGACTCATTGAACTCAAACAATTACTCAATTAAACTTACATACTCGTTTCAAAAAACAATTGAAACTTATACTTGCAATCGTTATCAAATGTCGACTTATTTTTCTCGTCAACAAATCTACTTGCCGGATTCCATCTATTTGATGACAAGTGACTTGCAGGAAATTGTGATCTTACTTTTATAATATCTTGGCTTACTTTTAGGCGCTGGATGTTGGAGAGAAAATTAAAAGATGCCGAAGTTCCTGTAGAAGAGCAAAATAATATTCTTAAGCATTTGGAGAAAAAAGAGACTGAGTATATGCGCTTGCAGAGACACAAGATGGGTGTTGAAGATTTTGAACTTTTGACTATTATTGGGAGAGGTGCATTCGGAGAGGTACAGTTCATTTCAGTTTCCATTCTTTAACAGTTTGTGCAAACCAGTTCAATGATATACATGGCATTATTTCTGTTTCTTTTGAATTCTATCCCATCAGCGATTGTTCTGCACATATGTTTTCTTTTTTAAAGAGAAGCCTCTGCTTATATAGAAAGCATATAAAAGTTCTACACATGCACCACATGTTGACTTGACAATATTATTTTGTACAATCCTTTTCATGAAATAAATGTGGATATCTCGTATAGTTGGAAGTTGGAACTTGGTGTGCCTTGCTGCTCCATCTTGCATTTTAGTACAACTCTACAAATGCAACTCTTCTGCTTGTAAGAAAACTGGGATAAAGTTAACCTTTTGGTCCTTGTTCTGCTGACATCTATCTGTCACTTTAGAGTTCTTTGGTATTTGCTTTGGACCTTTATAGGCCATATATTTACTCTCCCAAATTGATGGCATTCAATTGTCATGTGGTCCCTTGATGCATGCTTGTGATGAGTTTCCATTCGTTATGTTCACATATGCAAATGCTATAACACACCCTGGTGGTTTTTCCACCACTGTTTTCATGTGCCTTTTTCATTATTAAGGTAACTTTGATGGATTGGACCATTTTTACCGTAGCTTGCAGGCAGTTAACTATTTATGAAAAGGGGCCTGGCCCTCGATTTTCGTAATATACCTATGAAAAAGAAGCCGTTTGTCCTAAATATCCAATCTGGGCTTTGAGTTGATTTGTAGTATCTTTGTTATCTGCTTATTGCTATTTTTTGGTATTTATATTTAGTTAATATTGGGATGAACACTGTTTTGCTACAAGGTTTTTTACCTTTCTTTCTTTACAAGAGGAGAATTAGAGAACAAATCATCCTTCTTAGTGCAGTTGACTCATGTAGTTTTAAATAGCTCTTATTAACAACTAGTTTAACTGATTCTTCTGTTGTCTTCTGTTTCAGTTGAGTCTGAATCTTTTCCTTTCTTTATGTGCTGTGCCATTCTTTTCACTGTGTCACTTATGCCACTCCAACTGTGCAGGTGCGTCTTTGTAGAGAGAAGACATCTAAGAATGTGTACGCAATGAAAAAGCTCAAGAAATCTGAAATGCTTCGTAGGGGCCAGGTACCATGTACGGTCTTTCTGAGTTGTTTTGCATTCTCTATTTCTGTTTTGCATGTTATTCTCTGACATGTGTACATATATTCCAGGTAGAACATGTCAAAGCCGAAAGGAACCTTCTTGCTGAAGTTGATAGTGCTTACATAGTTAAGCTCTATTATTCTTTCCAAGACGAAGAGTTCTTATATCTCATCATGGAATACCTTCCTGGTGGGGACATGATGACTTTACTTATGCGCAAGGACACACTAACAGAAGATGAAGCTAGATTTTATATTGCAGAAACTGTGCTTGCCATTGAGTCTATTCACAAGCACAACTATATTCATCGGTACCATACTAGTGTCTCTGTGTTTTCCTTTTCTAAAAAAGCCAGATGATCCTATAATTTAAATGATGTATCTCTATGTTCCTTTTGTCAGGGATATCAAACCAGATAATCTTTTGTTAGATCGCATTGGTCACCTGAAGCTTTCTGACTTCGGTTTGTGTAAACCTTTGGACAGCAGTAATTTTCCAAATTTGAATGAACCAGATTATACGCCTGGAAAAGTTACCAAACCTTTGCCTGATGCCACTCGGTTAAGCAACCCTTCTGCACCGAGGCGTACACAGCAGGAGCAATTGTCACACTGGCAAAAGAACCGCCGGATGTTGGTAAGTAGTGTATTCAAAGATGGATTAACTTATCGATGCCTTGGAACAGCATCACCAATGTTATGGTGGCTTTTGTTTGAATGTCTTCACTCACTTTTCTCTGTCTGCATTATATCCATTTTTTGCCTCCTAGAACCTATTTGGCATAATAAAACCATATAAAAGTTATATTGCTCCTTAAAATTTGTAAGTTTTGAACCGTGTTTCCATAGATGATGTTTGTAGTTGGTCTCATGTCTCTGAACCAATCATATTGAACTTCTAAAGGACAGAAAATGGTTTCCAGTTCTAAGGATGTAGTATTGTTTTGTTGACATCAACCAGTCTTTACCATGTTGAACCAAGTCGTATGGAATACTCTGGAGTCAATGGCTAATGGGTGGGGCACTATAATTTGAATGGAGCTGGATCAAACTAACAAATCAGTTACAACGTCACTATTCCCATTACAAAGGAATCCAAACAGTAATATTTTCTAGGGTTTAATTTTTCTAGTGGATTATGTGAATCATACAAGACATCAGTTGATGGTAAAACTTGGTCCTTCCTATGTCTAGCAAGATTTCCCCCCTTTTCCATAAGGTTCCTTCTTGCCATGCTGAGTGTACACTTGAGCGCAGTTGACATGTTTAATTGCAATTCTGGGGCACAGGCATACTCAACAGTCGGTACACCTGATTATATTGCTCCAGAAGTTCTACTGAAGAAAGGATATGGAATGGAGTGTGACTGGTTAGGTTTCTTATCTTGTAAATTTGTATCTTTAACTATTAGACTTAGTGATTCTATCACCCTCTGTGCTTTCTGTATCTTGATGGATGCTTGATATCACTTCTTTTTCTTCTTTAGGTGGTCCCTTGGTGCTATCATGTATGAAATGCTTGTTGGTTACCCTCCATTTTATTCAGAGGATCCAATGTCTACTTGCAGAAAGGTACATGTGATATCCACAGGATATATATGTGTGTGCCATAGTATTCTATATTCAGTGTCATCCTATGCAAACTTCATGAACATCATTGTGTGAAATCCATAACACTGAAGAGAGCAGATTACACTAGTAGGATGCCTATGACTTGCCTGTAACCACAACTATTTAGGCCCTGTTTGGATCCACTAGTAGCTAATAGTTCCCTGGCTAATTGTTTGCAGCTAATATTAGCGGGGTGCTGTTTGGATCCACCAGCTAAAAGGTGGATGCATTGGTGGTTTTGTCTATAATGCCCTTTGTTTTCTATTGGGAGGCACGTGGATAGAGGTAGGTGGGAGGGCAAAAGTGCCTTTTTTGCATCTATTAGCTGCGTTGGGATAGCTAGTGAGATAGGCATAGCTGTGTGACCAGCTAAACAATTAGCTGGGTTCCTTTGTATCCACCCCAACTAATTTTTAACAGCTAACTATTAGCTGGGTGGATTCAAACGGGGCCTTAGTGGCTGGGAGTTGGTGGTTACAGCTGGTCGAATGAGCTCTACTGCACTATATGCCTATTTAATATACGCGGGCTTTATATTCTAGCTGCCTTGCTTACTTTTAGTAAGCAAAATACTTCTATAGCTTTATGAGCATACATCTCAACTTATGTTTTTCTTTGTTCATGCAGATTGTGAACTGGAGAAGTCACTTGAAATTCCCTGAAGAGGCAAAGCTTTCTCCTGAAGCTAAGGATCTCATCAGCAAGCTTTTGTGTAATGTTGAGCAGAGACTTGGCACAAAAGGAGCCCATGAAATAAAAGTGTGTTCTTATCCATATGTTTGATGCATACACTTCCATTACTCTCATACCCAAGTACCCAACTAATTTAATTGTACTTACGACTTTAGGTGCATCCATGGTTTAGAGGTGTTCAGTGGGAGAAGTTGTATCAGATGAAAGCTGCTTTCATACCAGAAGTTAATGGCGAGTTGGATACTCAGAATTTTGAAAAATTTGAGGAGGTAATAATCTACTTTCCCCTGTTGGTTTACTTGTGCAAATTATCTGCATCAATAATATTTGCCTACAGTATAAGATTGGGTGGTGGTTATGCCACATGGCAGTTGCTGGTTAATACTGAATGAACTTCTGGTAGTGCCTGTGATCCTATTTTCCTGCTTGTTATCATACCGATTAGTGTTCATTCTGGTTGTCAAACAATACCTGTGGGCAGGCTTAGCATATGGTAAAATCAAACACAAGGGTTCCCTTGAGTGTTTGTTCTAGAGGTGAACAATCACCATCTGACATTCCTTCTGCTTGGAAGTATGCAATTGTACTCCTAAATAGGTGGTCTGTGTTGGTTCCCTGTGCACTGCAGGCTAAATTTCTCTGGGTTAGTACTATCTGGTAGTACAATTAAATGAAATCAGCAATCTAATCACAAATTCTATCTGCTACCTAACAAAAACTGGGATTGGGACAAATCTGGTGTTGTTTCCTCTTTCATATCAGTTAGGCTTGTGATATTCTTAATTTCTGGATTATTCAATTGTAACGCTCTAGAAACTTGAACTGTGAATGCATTAGTTAATAGCTATTGCTCCCTCATTTAATTATTTTTTCCACTACTTTGCAGACTGGAACTCAAATTCAAAGTTCATCCAAGTCAGGCCCATGGAGAAAGGTATGCATGAGTTCTCCACTAAAGGTTTCTGGGTAGTTGAAGTATGGGACGCAGTAATGTACATAGTTACAGACAGTTCCATATCTGCTGTTCAAGTGAAATATTTTGCATTGGTTTTCTCCCCATTGGGCACTAAAAAACATTCTTATCCCTCTAGCATGCATTGGTTAACCATAAAATATATATCTAAAAAATGTGTTTCAAACATTGCTTGAAATTTAGAAAGTTGATTGGGAATTTTACTCATTCTTAGGCCGACGGAGGGCATATATATTTTCTCTTGAACAAGGGCACATATATTTAGGAAGTTGATTGGGAATTTTACTCATAATGGACATTTGAGCTTCATTTTATTACTGCCCTTTGTCAATGAATTGAAAGACACTTCTTTTACAGATGCTTCCATCGAAAGATGCAAACTTCGTTGGGTATACGTACAAGAACTTTGAAATTGTAAATGATGATGAAGTGGCAGGAATTGGTTAGCTCCCCCATTACTATGTTCATCCTCTGTACTATTTCACTTATTTAGTTATTATACGTTTAGTTTGACAAAAAATGGTTTGGTGCTTTGTGCAACAGCGGAGTTGAAGAAAAAGAGTTCCAAACCAAAGCGGCCAACCATCAAGACATTGTTTGGTAATGAGCCAGCCAGTATCCTATGTTCATTTGGCCTCTCCACTATCTTTATCTCTGTGAAGGTGGGAACGACCCACTTACCTTGCATTCATCTCTGAACAGAGAGCATGGACGAAGAGGAGCCTGTTCAAGGAAGTTTCTTAGGTATGTTGCCCCCGAAGGAGGGGCAACCTTCGTCCCACTCCAGCATTCCACCAGAAAAATACCAACCTCGACATAAATAGGATATGGAGGTTCCAAAAGTAAAGCATAGGAAAGTAAAACAAGAAAAAAAAAATCTTCTGCTGCCTTTTGATCTGCTCCCTGCCTAAGTTTTGTAAATCCTAACCAATGCGTTCTTTAGTCAAATGCTTAAAAAAATGTCTCCGGCCAAATAGTGTATGGCATTTGATTGATGTGAGCATCAGTGTTCGCTGTATATTGTGTTACCGTTCTAACTTATGTTTCTCAGCCATATTGGCGAAACCTAGTGTATACTAGATACAAGGGACCAGGAGCAAACAAGCTGTGCTGCTGTGGGAGCCTGTGTTATGTGTATTGAGTATTGACCTCATAGTTGTTTCTTTGAGGTAAAGGTTCGTAGGAGCCCGATCAACTTGCAGCTGTATTGCTCAAAAAAAAAAAACCCTGCAGCTGTAGCATACGAATTGATACGCACGTGTGTCGGGCACAGCGCCCATGTCAAACGAGTAACTGACACATTTATCCTTGTGAACATATTCTCGCCCGTCCTACCTGCATAAATGCATTTGGCACTTGGACCTCTGGAGATCTTGAGACGACGAAGTCAATATCAGTGGCTCGTCTGTTTTAAACGCAGGAATAAGAAGGAATATGTGGTAAAACAAAGGAATGGGAAAACATATTATTGTTGTAGGAATGGACGTTTGGAATGGCGGAATGAGAGTAGAAGAATCTTGTTTTATTTGGACTAATGATGTGCCTGTTTTGCTAAACTTGATAGCTTGAGATTAGCATGGGTAGGTCAATGGAGCACTGGAGTTGGTGCATGGTGAGAACACAAGTGGCGTGAATGGTCAATCACGCATCAAGTCACACGAAAATTTCCCTTAGCTTAGACCAGATGTTTTCTTTGCTCAATCCTACGTTCCAAATGCATGAACAGTGAAGAAATAGAGGAATCTTGATTTCTGTACTTTTCTTTTAAAAACCCTACAATCCAAACAGGCCCTAAGATTGTGTTAGGTTGAGAGACATCCTATGATCCTAAAATGGAATGGTCCTGTCTTTAGATTTTGGAGACGAGACAATTTTGTTTGATGTTTAGTTGAGCGAGGACATAATTTTTTATTTGGTTCAGAGACTAAAATAACTACTTGTCTTATTTTCTTTTCCCCTTTCTTCTTTCTCTCCATCTTCATTTCCCACGCATGCCAGAAAATGAAGCCCGCGCGAAGGGGGCGGGGGCGGAGCTCGTCAACACGGCGGAGCCCGCCTGCACGACAGTGTTCGCCGTGGCTAGGGACGGAGCCTGCGCACATGATGGCGCATGGTGAGGTCGGGGTGGAGATCGCCGACCACCCCTCCTCTTTGTTCTCCCCTACGTCGTTTGTGCTTCATTGTTCGCGCGTAGAAGCTCGTGTCCCAAGTGGACGAGTAAATCCGTCAAATTTTGGGAAATGGGCTTGTCCCAGATCTTAGAGGAATATTGTCTTAGGGGACGACTCTCCTCCTTGTTGTCTCCCGACCAAAGACTAGGGCTAGGTGGGATATCCCATCTCAAATCGTCCTGTCCTTAGAACAAAACACTCCCTAAATAAACATGTTCCATATCATTAAAGAATAGTACTCCCTCCAATCAAAATTTTAAGGCATTCTAGTTTTCCTAGATCTAGGTTTCCTACGTGCCTAGATATATTATGTTTACATACATATTAAATGCTACTATATGTCGAGTACCTTAGAACGGGATACCCCAAGCAAACACCAAATGGGTCGCTCAAGTCCCATCTAAAAAATAAAGCTAGAAGGTAAGCCGTGGGCCCCTCACCCACCACGACCGAGCCCACTGGGTCCTCCTCCTCGCCTCAAGCCTCGAGCAGGAGGTCTCGGCATCCTGATGCAAACTCCGCCTCGCGCGAGGCTCTCTAGGGAAGGCCTCGGTAGGGAACGCCGTCTCCGCCTCGCCCGAGGCTCTCCACGGAAGGCCTCGGCAGGGGGTGCATTCTCCGTATCGCGCGAGGCGTCTCGCGCAAGGCCTCGGCAAGGAGCCCGATCTCCGTCTCGCGCGAGGCCTCATTCTCCGTGTCGCTCGAGGCTGGGTCGTCCGCAGTTCATCACCCCCCGCCTCGACCGACCCTCCAGACAGCGCGTCATGTCTCATTAATGCTTCAACCACTCCCGTAATCTCAGTCGGGCGATGGCTCAATGCCACAGAATGGCCGACGGGACCTGAGGTCGCATCAGCGCCATACCGGCCGGGACAGGGCACGGCGGGGATTACCGGCCACTATGTGCTAACGCTGTGCCCACGATCAGCGCCATACCGGCTGGGATAGGGTACGGCGGGGATTACCGGCCACTGTGTCCTAACGCTGTGCCCACGATCACCCGCCCACTCGAGGCCTCGGCACTGTACACCAAGGTCTCGGCTATCTTGGGGTTCGCGCCTGCCGAGACCCCTCCACCACGGTGCAGCCTCGGCACCGATCAAGTCTCGGCCTCGCACACAGTCCGTCCACAGTGGCTTGCACGTTCACCGCCGCACCCACTTCGAGGCAGTCCTGGGGCTCCCACGACGCACAGGATCTGATGGGACGACCACGCCGCTCCAGTGCTCCAAGGACGGACCACTCCGACGACCATGCCGCCACAGGAACAGGCTACAGGGCTCGGACACACCACCTCTGTTCACACGACACCGTATAGTTAGCTCATGTACCGTCCTTGTCCTCCCTTCAGGCTATAAAAGGAGAGGACTTGGGCTGTTTTAGGGGGGGATGAAGGAGGACACCTGGTAACACACACACGCGCACATCCTTGTCGCCTGAGAGCAACACCTCAAGCGGCCCGCACGACACCTTGCCGAGACCTAGGACCGGCTCCCTCTCTCCCTTAGCTTGTAACCCCCTACTACTAGCACTTCGGTGCAAGGAATACAAGATCGACCTCTCAGACTGGACGTAGGGCCTCGATTACCTGAATCAGTATAAACCTTGTGTCTCTTTGCATCACCATCCGGAATCGGGAGCACGCAGAACAAATTCACTGGTTGGTTGAGGACCCCCCCGGTCTGAAACACCGACAGTTGGCGCGCCAGGTAGGGGGCGCTGCGTGTCAATTTCGTCATCCTAGCAGGTTTCGGATGGCAGACCCCGTACGACCATTGCGTCTCGACACCGTGGTTTGGTTTGGGAGCCTAGAGTTCATGTCTCTAGGGCATGAGTACGACATGGTACTCCTCACCCCTCGAGCCCCACCGTCCGACGATGAAGTTACGCACCGGCAGCCCAGGCGCAGGCGGTCGCTCTCGCCGTGCTCACCAAGCACGACACGAACAAGGTCACCCCGACGCTACGCGAATCCGGGACGACACGCCACCCCCGCCGATATCCTACGACCAGCTATTGACACAGGGTCCCTGGCTGGGGACCTGTCTAGCCTGAGCTTGGACAAAGGAAAGTCGCCTGGGGCACGCGGCGATGCCTAGTCGTCAAGCTCCGCTCCACCACTCCCTGAAGAACCAACCCCGGCGGGGCAGAATCTGGCGATGGCACCATCCCCATACCCCTTTGGGTTGAGAAATGCCGCCGCCTCTTACGCCTACGCTTACACTACCGCTCACGAGCATCCCTCAGAACACCGCCAGCGCTTCGCTCTCGACCTGAGCACCCACGCCGACTCCTCGGATGAGAACGAGGCATGGCTCGGAGTGGATTTCTCCAGACTCAACGACCCTGGGGCTTTGCGCTAGTTCTTGGTCGCAAGCGACTACTACTTCGTCTACTCCGACTCCGACAACGAAAGCACCTACGACCCCACTCGCGAGTGTTTTCACGTCGGGCTCGGGATGCCGAGGGTAGACGAAGGGGACGAGGGGGTAGGTAGCCATTCCTCGCTTCGCCTAGGTGCGGGCGCCGCCACACCTCCACGCGCCGTCCTGCCGGCCGCACAAAATGAGAACGTCGCTCTTGCGCGACCTCAGCGCCCAGACCTAGAACAGCTCTGTGAGCTCCAGGCCAAGGTCGAACAAGACCAACTCCTTCTGCAGCAGCTTCGAGACTCTCTTGAACAGGAACAATGAGGTCGCGGTGAAGGCGGGGGAGCCCGACGGAGGGCCCGCGATGTGTATCACCGCATCCATGACGACGAAGGGAGTGAGCAACCCCCAGTCTTCAATCGCGCTAGCCAGAACATCGTGGCTACAGCAATGCTGGTCCGCGCAATGCCTGAGCCTTCTACCACGGAGGGGCGGCGGGTCCGCGGCGAGCTCCGAGATCTCCTAGAGACCACCGCGGTTCAGCAGGCTGAGAGTTCCGCCTCCCGACGACACGGGGGTGCCTCGAACCTGCCCACGGCACCGCCTCGGTAGGACAGGGAAGCCCCAGCTCGTCCCGAGCCTGACCGAGCGCCGATAGCCCATAGGGCCCCCGTGCTTCTGGACCGCCTCGGCAATCGACGTGAGGTATAGGGAGACCATGAGGTGGTCAGCAGGCGATGACGCCACGACAACGAGGGGCCTGCTCGGGGCTACCACCCACACCGAGGCGATCGCTACGACAGTGGGGAGGACCACAGTCCTTCCCCTGAACCACTAGGCCCTCGGGTCTTCAGCAGGGCCATCCGCACTGCTCTTTTCCCCGCCCGATTTTGGCAACCAGCCAATCTCACGAAGTACAGCGGTGAGACCAACCCTAAACTCTGGCTTGCCGATTACCGCCTGGCCTGCTAGCTAGGTGGCGTGGACAATGACCTGCTCATCATCCGCAACCTCCCCTTGCTCTTGTCAGACTTAGCGCGAGCCTGGCTCGAGCACCTTCCTCCCTCGCAAATCCACGACTGGCGCGACTTGGTTAGGGTCTTCGTTGGGAACTTCCAGGGCACATACGTGTGCCCTGGGAACTCCTGGGATCTTAAGAGCTGTCGCTAGAAGCCGGATGAGTCTCTCCGAGACTTCATCCGGCGCTTCTCCAAACAGTGCACCGAGTTGCCCAGTGTCGGTGACTTAGAGATCGTCCAGGCTTTCCTCTCCGGCACCACTTGTCGGGACTTGGTTCGAGAGTTAGGTCGGAACATGCCGCGCTCTACTGCCGCACTCCTCAACATCGCCACCAGCTTCGCCTCGGGTGAAGAGGCTATTGGAGCCATCTTCCCCGACACCGACACCAGGGGTAAGCGGAGGGACGAGGCCCCCGAGGCCTCAGCCTCCCACCTCCCCAAGAGAAAGAAAAAGGGGCGCCTGGGAAGCAGGAGGTTCTAGAGGCTGATCTGGTCGTGGCCGCAGAACGCAAGAACCCCCGAGGCTTCAAAGGCCCTAGGCCCTTCGACGACATGCTCAAGAAACCCTACCCTTACCACCAGGGCCCGGTCAAGCATGCTCTCGAGGATTGCACCATGCTGCGGTGTTACTACGCTAGGCTCGGGCTTCCCGACGACGACGCCAAGCAGAAGGGCGCCGATGACCGGGACGAGGACAAGGACGACGGGTTCCCCGAGGTACGCAACGCCTTCATGATCTTCGGTGGGTCCTCGACATGCCTCACGATGTGGCAGCGCAAGAGGGAACGCTGAGAAGTCTTCTCGGTCAAGGTGGCCACCCCCTAGTACCTCGACTGGTCCCGAGAGGCGATCACCTTCGATCGAGATGACCACCCTGACCATGTTCTGAATCCCGATTAGTACCCACTAGTTGTCGACCCGATCATCGGCAACACCCGACTCTCCAAGGTGTTGATGGACGGAGGCAGCGGCCTCAACATCCTCTATGCCAACACCCTGGAGCTCTTGGAGATCGACCGGTCGAGGCTCCGAGGCGACGTCGCACCCTTCCACGGCATCGTGCCAGGGAAGCACACGCGACCCCTCGGGCGCATTGACCTTCCTGTCTGCTTCGGCACCCCCTCCAACTACCGCAAGGAAGTCCTCACCTTTAAGGTAGTCGGGTTCGGGGGAGCCTACCACGCCATTTTGGGGTGGCCATGCTACGCCAAGTTCATGGCAGTGCCCAACTATACCTACCTCAAGCTCTAGATGCCAGGCCCTAGCGGTGTCATCACGATTGAGTCCACGTACGAACATGCATACGACTGCGACATTGAATGCATCGAGTACACCAAGGCTCTTGCGGAGGCCAAGACCCTCATCGCCCACCTCGACCAACTCAGTGGTGAGGTGCCTGACTCCAAGCGTCGCGTGGGGGCATTCGAGCCCACGGAAACCATCAAACTCATCCCAGTCGACCCCGCCTGCCCCGATGACCGAGCGCTGAGGATCAGCGCCACCCTCGACATCAAATAGGAAGCCGTGCTCGTTGACTTTCTCCATGCGAACGCCGACATATTCGCATGGAGTCCCTCGGACATGCCGGGCATACCAAGGGAGGTCGCCGAGCATGCCCTGGACATCCGGGCCGGATCTAGACCCGTGAGGCAACGCCTGCGCCGCTTCAACAAGGAAAAGCGTAGGGCCATCGGTGAGGAGATACAGAAACTCTTGGCGGCCGGGTTCATCAAGGAAGTGTCCCACCCAGAGTGGTTGGCTAACCCCGTGTTAGTCAAGAAGAAAAATGGGAAATGGAGGATGTGTGTAGACTACACCAGTTTGAACAAAGCCTGTCCAAAGGTCTCCTTCCCATTACCTCGAATCGATCAAATCGTTGATTCCACTGCAGGGTGCGAGACCCTGTCTTTCCTTGATGCGTACTCAGGTTACCATCAAATCAAGATGAAAGAGTCCGACCAGCTCGTGACTTCTTTCATCACACCATTCAGCATGTACTGCTATGTGACGATGCCCTTTGGCCTTAGAAACGCAGGTGCCACGTACCAGCGGTGCATGACCTAGGTCTTTGGCGACAACATTGGGTGGACCATCGAGGCCTACGTAGACGACATCGTGGTCAAGACCAGAAAGGCCGAGGGTCTCGTTGATGACTTGAGGATAACCTTCAAATGCCTTAGAGAGAAGGGCATCAAGCTCAATCCCGAGAAGTGTGTGTTCAGGGTCCCCCGAGGCATGCTCTTAGGATTCATAGTCTCAGAACGCGGCATTGAAGCCAACCCAGAGAAGGTCTCGGCCATAACCGACATGGGACCAATCAGAGACCTCAAGGGAGTATAGAGGGTCATGGGATGCCTTACGGCCCTGAGCCGCTTCATCTCGTGCCTCGACGAAAAAGGTTTGCCTCTGTACCAGCTCTTGAGAAAATCCAAGCATTTTTCTTGGACTCCCAAGGCCGAAGAAGCCCTCGACGGACTCAAAGCACTGCTCACGAATCCTCCCGTCCTGATGCCCCTGGCCATGGACGAGGCCCTCTTACTCTACATCGCCGCAACGACCCAAGTGGTCAGCGCTGCCGTAGTAGTAGAGAGGCGGGAAGAGGGGCATACTCTACCCACCCAACGACCTGTTTATTTCATCAGCGAGGTGCTCTCCGAGACCAAAGCACGCTACCCCCACATCCAGAAGCTGGTCTACGCCGTGGTCTTGGCCCGGCGCAAACTGCGTCACTACTTCGAGTCACACCCAGTGACTGTGGTATCATCTTTCCCCCTGAGCGAGATAGTTCATAACCGGGAGGCCTCGGGCAGGATAGCCAAGGGGGATGTTGAGCTCATGGGGGAAACCTTGACCTTTGCGCCTCGAAAAGCGATCAAGTCTCAGGTCTTGGCCGATTTCGTGGCTGAATGGACAGATACCCAACTACCACCTACTCAAATTCAGACGGAGTGCTAGACCCTGTACTTCAATGGATCCCTGATGAAGACCGGGGCAGGCATGGGTCTGCTCTTCATTTCACCCCTCGGAGTACACATGCGCTACATGGTGTGGCTCCATTTCGCCGCCAACAACATGGCCGAATACGAGGCCTTCGTCAACGGCTTACAAGTCACCATCGAACTTGGGACATGGCGCCTCGACGTCCGAGGCGACTCGTGGCTCATCATAGATCAAGTGATAAAGGAGTCAAACTGCCTCGACCCCAAAATGGAGGCCTACTGCAAGTTGGTACGACGCCTAGAAGACAAGTTCGATGGTCTCGAACTAAATCACGTCGCGTGGAAGTACAATGAGGCCACCGACGAGCTGGCAAAAATGGCCTCGGCATGGGCCCCGGTCCCCCCGAACGTCTTCGCCAGAGACCTCCACAAACCTTCCATTGGCTACACCTCGGCAACAGAGGAGGGCCCACCTGTGGAACCCACAGCAAAGCTCGACGCCCCCTCTGCTGCCGAGACCCCCTCAACCAAGCCCGAGGTCATGGAAGTCAACGCCGAGCCTCCGCAGACTGATCAGGACATGGATTAGTGAGTCCCGTTCCTCGATTGGCTTGATCGGGGGGAGCTTCCTGACGATAGAATCGAAGCGCGATGGCTTGTGTGCCGAGCCAAGACCTACACCCTCTACAATGATGAATTGTACAGGCGAAGTCCCTCAGGTGTCCTCCAACGATGTATCAGTGCCGAGGCGGGCCAAGCCCTGCTTTGGGACTTACACGCAGGCACCTACGGGCACCATGTGGCGCCTCGGATGCTCGTAGGGAACGCTTTCCGCCAAGGGTTCTACTGGCCGATGGTGGTCACCGACGCTACCAAGCTAGTACGCTCCTGCGAAGGATGCCAGTACTACGCTCGGCAGACACATCTCCCGGCCCTAGCCCTGCAAACCATCCCCATCACATGGCCATTCGCCGTGTGGGGGCTCGACATGGTTGGGCCTCTGCAAAAGGCCCTCGGGGGCTACACCCATCTACTGGTATCAATCGATAAGTTCTTCAAATGGATCGAAGCTTGTCCGATCAATCGAATCAAATTCGAGCAAGCGGTGCTGTTCTTCACTGACATTATCCACAGGTTTGGGTTCCCTAACACCATCATCACCGACAATGGGACGCAGTTCACTGGCAAAAAGTTCCTGATGTTTTGCGATGACCACCACATCCGTGTGGCCTGGTCGGCCGTAGGACACCCAAAGACCAACGACCAAGTAGAGCATGCCAACGGCATGATCCTACAAGGCCTCAAGCCAAGGATTCACAACCAGTTGAAAAAGTTTGGCAAGAAATGGCTCGCCGAACTCCCGTCGGTCATCTGGAGCCTAAGGAACACTCCAAGCCGAGCCACGGGATTCACGCCTTTCTTCCTAGTCTATGGGGCCGAGGCCATCCTCCCCACTGACTTGGAATATGGTTCCCCGAGGCTACAAGCCTATAACGAACAAAGTAACCGCACCACCTGAGAGGACGCCCTTGATCAACTAGAGGAAGCCCGAGACGTCGCGCTACTACACTCGGCCAAATACCAGCAGAGCCTGCGGCGCTATCAGGCCCGACGCGTCTGAGGCCGAGACTTGAAGGTAGGCGACCTGGTGTTGAGGCTAGCACAGAGCAACAAGGGTCGCCACAAGCTGACCCCACCATGGGAAGGACCGTACATCATCGCCCAAGTGGTGAAGCCCGGGACCTACAAGCTGGCCAACGAGAAGGGCGAAGTCTTCACCAACGCTTGGAACATAGAACAGCTACGTCGCTTTTATCCCTAAATTTCCAAGCATTGTATATGTCGTTTCTCGAAATACAATTAAAAAGCGTTCTTTAGTTGGTCTAACTTTTTGAGAAACCCCCCGTGCCCATTGTAGGCCTCGGCAATACAGTAACATGGCAAGGGAGACTCGGTTCTACCTTGGCAGAACCAAGCCTCCCTCGGGGGCTAGATAGGGGACCCCCTAGGTGTCCCCTAGGTCCCACACACCATTCTTCAGTTGTTTTTCGCAAAAATTCATACGCCAAGTCCCTAGCAGGCTCTGACGAATCAGTTGTAAAAACTTCTCGGGCCAAGGTCTATTTCCTAAGCAAGAGGCTGGTAGAGTCACGAGACGGCCTACGCCTCCGGGCTACGGCACTCCCTCACTACCTCTCGCTCAAGGGACGGCTTAGGCCCCAAGGGGGTGTTTTGCAAACGAAATCTAATTAGGAGCAACAGAAGGCAAAGGCTTGGAAACATAAGAAAAACAACTAAGAAACACAAGTACTTCAAAAATAAAGGCCTCGACGGCCACAAGCATTACGATACAAAAAATAACCCCTATTCTATTTTTACATAGCCCCTAGGGCCCAAATCAAGGCTTAGGGCCTTCAGCACCGGCAGATGGTAGGGGAGGAACCACCTCCTCTTCGAAGAGCGTCGCCAGCGCCGTGCTAGGGCCTTCCGCCGCCTCCATTAGCTTTGCGACCGCCGCATCGGCCTCCTCGTCATCATCAGGCAGAACATAGCCATCACTGATGGCCGGGAGGTCGACACCAAGGTAGTGAGAGGAGATGATGGCCAACGCTCGCTTGACGCTCATGTGCAGTGCCCCTTAGAGCCGCTCGCGCATCTGGCTACTCAGCGCAATCAAGCGGCTCCCAAGGGAGCTACCTGACTGAACCCCCTCGACCTCCAAGGCCTCGCAAGCGGAAAGGGCAGCACGTTTCAGTGCCTCGTGCTCCCCGATCTCGGTCTTGAGCACCGTCTGCACCGCGCTGGAAGCCTCGGCGGCCCGAATGATCTCCGCCTCTGACTCTGCACCGCGGAAAATGGAATGAGGTCAAGTGAGAGAAAGAACAACCTAAGTTAGGGACAGAAGCCCATGGAACTCACCCTTGGCCTTCTGCTTCTAGCATCGGGTCTCGGCCTGACAGGCCTTGGCCTTCTCCTTCAACCACTGGGCCTCGACCCTTGAGGCCTCGGCCGCCCTGGAAGCTTCACTTCCTAGCTCTACGTCATACAAGGAAGTCAGGGAGCAAACATAAGGAAAAGGAAACAAAACAAGGGGACTGAAACTCACCCTCGACCGCCCCCTTCAAAACCACAACCTCGATTTGTGAGGCCTCAACCGCAGCAAGGGCCTTGTTCAGAGCGCCTTTTGTCAGCCGGTGCGCACTCTCCTCTGCCCCTAGCTGCCTGGCGAGGGCCTTGCCCAAGGCTGTCGCTTCTTCGGCCCGGGACCTAAAGGCATCCCGATCGCTGACCGTGCAGGTAAGCTCCTCCTCTAGCTCCTTGACCTGCGCCGCCAAAGGGGCGAGCTGTGTCTGGGCCATGGCCGCCTCGACCTTCGTGTCGGCATAGCGAAGGCGGAGGTCCTCCACCTCCGCGCTTCGCACCGACAGAAGCTCGTTAGCGTCGGCAAGAAGGCCCTTCTACCGCTAAAGCTGGTCCTAGATGCCCCTCTTCCACCAGAGAAAGACCGACTTCCCGAGGGACTAGGTCTCGAGCTCCTGAGGAAACAGAACAGAGGTCATCGATTGCGACAAAACCGAGAAAAGAACGACGTCACACGAGAAAGGAAAATGCGAACCTGGGCGACTCCGGGCAGTTCATCGGCCACCACAGACAAGGCCGTCCGTAGTGACCGCACCGCCAGCTGGCGGTATTGCTTGAAGGTGCCCCACCACCCACCCTCGGCTACATCCTCGAGGGCAAACAGAGGCTCCCCCTCAGGGTCGTCCTGGCTCTGCCATAGTACCCATGGGTGGTCCCACCCGCAAGGCTCGGGTCGCGCCCGCACGAGGGCTGAACTTCCATCGTCCAAGATTGGCGCCGACTGTTCCATGGCACCAGCGTCCTTGGCGTCGACCACCTCCCATGCCCAGGAGGTATCGTCGGAAGAGATCGGATAGACCTCCGTATCCCGGGCGCTCTCTCATAACAACGGCGGCCCCTAAGCCAAGGGCGCCACCGAAGCCTCCACCGCCTTCATCTCCGCCTCCTGGATGGACAGCCCCGCCACCATTACGATGGCCTTAGTGATCTCGGGGGCTCCAGCCTCTGCCATCGTGGCCTCGGAGGACGCAGAAACACCGGCCGCGGCCACTACGATCTCGGTGGCCTTGGGCGCCCTGTCCTCCGTCGCCTTAGCCTCAGAGACCCCGGGGGCCTCGGCAACCAAGGGCACGCTGGCCCCATCCGACTCATGAGCCTTGCCCCCATGGGATGGGAGCGATCCCTCTCTCATCGGTGTAGGGGCCGCCTCGGCAGCCCCTCCTTGGGTGGCCGGTTCTTTCAGGTCGACCCTCACCAACGCCGCGCCGCGGTGGATGGCGGCTTGTGCCTCCGCCACCCAGTGGGCGGAGGAGCCAGGGCTCACCTTAAGTGCCTTAAGGGGCGCCAAGGGAAGGTCATCCGTGGGCCGCTTCCGACTAAGGAAAATTAACCTACAGGATCAGTGTGAAACCAAAAAAGCAAATGGAAGACACTATGACCCTGCCAAGAATACACTTGCCTTGAATGGGGCGGCAACCGCTTCACCACGGCAAACCTCATCCGCAGCAGCAGAGGTGGCAGTAGAGGCGTCGCCTCCGTATCCATCGGCGCTGGTCGGTCTTCAGCGGACACCGGCGCCCCTTCGGTCCTCTATAGGGGCGGTGGCGTCGCCTCCACCGCCACCTGCTCCACCACGGCCGCCGAGCCTACTAGGCTGACGGCGCGTTTGCCTAATGCCCACGCCTCGGGCATGTTGGCCTTGGCCCCAGAGCGGGCAACCGCCGGCCCCGGGTTCGCTTCTCCTCCCCCTCCCGAGGACGCCGGGCTGCTTGCCGACACCCCGGGTGCCACCTCCACGATGTCAGGAAGGTGGTCTAGGGGACCTCTCCCTCCCTCGCCCTTGTCGTTCCCGTCCGAGGCCTCCGTCGACAACGACGTCGATGGGGATTCCTCCAACGGGAGACCATCCTTCCGTTGTTGACGGCGGCGCTTATCCAGCTCCTCACGCACGAGGAGGTGCTTCGTGCGCTTCACCGCCTTGGCGTCCTTTCGCCTCTTCTATGCATCGGCATGAGCGCGGTTGATCGCCCGCCGCCCCACGTCCTCGGGAACGGGTGGCGGAGAGGAGCGCACGTCCCTCATCCCCTGAAGGAATGACAAACGCACATAAGGGAACAAGGGGTAAGGGGAGACTGAGGAGGCTCAGAGGCTACAGCGGCACATGACTTACTAGTGATAGGAACCCCCACGACGGCCGCATCGCGATAGGGGTCAAGTTGCCGCTCCTCAGCTTCGCCTCTACCGTCTCCTCCACCCGACGAAGAATTTCCTCATCGAAAAGGGCGGAGGAGGACATCCGGGTGCCCTCAATGGGCTCACCCGGCTTCATCTCGAACAGCCGCCGCCAAGCCATCAGCGGCAGCACCCTCTGGCGGTGGAAGGCGGCCACGACCACGACCACGGTGAGGCCATGGCCCCGCAGCCTCGCTAGCCCCTCCAGGAGCGGCTCCAGCTTGGGCTGGTCGACCTTCAGGACACCCCACTTCCATCTCTCCGGGCAACTCCCCACAATCCGCCTAGTGTAGGGGGGAAACCCTCCGTCGTCGTTGCGGAGGTAAAACCAACTCGTGTACCACCGGCGGTTGGAGGACGTGAGTTGGGCCGGGATGTAGAGGTGTAGGCGGTCCTGATGCACTTGGAGAGTGCAGCCTCCGGCCCTCGCCGCCTTCCTCTTACCCGACATGCCCATCGGCTTGGTAGTATGCCCCGCCTAGAATAGATAGAGCCACAACTCCCAATGGGGAGCGATCCCTAAATACCCCTCGCAGACGGCAACAAAGATAGCCGCCTGAGCGATGGAGTTGGGATTAAAATTGTGGAGCTCCACGCCATAGTAATGCTGGAGCGCCCGCATGAACCGGTCCATCGGGACACCGAGGCCGCGCTCGTGAAAGGAGACAAAGCTCACGACATAGCCATCATGAGGCCTCGGCTCCGGCTCGCCGTACGGAGCGATCCACTCTGGCCTAGTGGGGTCTATCACCGGGCAGAGGAGTCCACCATCGACAAGCGACTGGAGCATGTCCTCGGTGATGTCCGACGGATCCCAGGGGTCTGCCTCGACAACAACGATGTCGCCGGCCATGGGTGCGATGGAGGAATCGAGGGCGATGGTGAGTTTTTTCTCTCTCTCCTATGCTCTCGCTTTTGTCTCGCTTTCTCCCTAGGCTTGCTCCTCTCTCCTCTACTTCTCGGCACTCGCTGCTCTAGCGACGGCTCGACGGAGGCGGTGCTAATGCAGGCAAGGTAAGATGAGGAGGGGCAAGACTCTTCGGGTATTTATGCAGGGAGAAGGCGAAACGAACGGGCGACGAAATCGGGGAGGTTTTCCCCCCGTCCGGCGCAGTTAACCACGAGCCGATTTCATCGGCCCACGCGCCCATGTCTCCCGCATTAAATACGAGGACAGTTACGTCCCATCCACCACGTCATGCTCGGCCACTATGGCAGCAGGCGTCGTTTCGACTCCCCATGAAACCGCCTCAAAAGGCGCACCACCCATGCCGAGCCAATAGGGAAGATATTCCCTATGGCCTATTCCTTTCGTATGAAGGAACCGGGCTCTGAACCTATTACAATCTAGGGGTTCGAAGGCTAGGCCCTAAAGGGTTTCAACAGCCCCCCTAGGATAACAGAGTCAGGGACGACCGTGGGCGAGCCTATACGGGGCCGAGGCCCAAGCAATCGAAACACTTGGGACGCCCAAAGTCGTGTCCGAGACCGGGGGAAAGTCTCCGAATGGGATCCCACCGTAGAGAGGCACCGAGCCACCGAGGCCTAGCGAACGGCCTTGGCACCCACTAGAGAAATCCTCTGGTACTCTTGGAGTGTGTCTCTGGACCGCTAGCCGTCCCCTAGCGAATGGGGTACGAGCCTCCACTCGGACTACCCGATAACAGCTCACCGGAAGTGCCACCGCTCGTGCCCATCGAGGGTAGCGAGGCACATTCCACCCCTCCTTCCGAGCGAAAAGGAAGTGTGAGGGTTGCACAAAAAGTCAGGGGAACCTCCGACGGCCTTCTCATTTTATGTAGAGGCTAGGAGGCTCTTCCTGCAACCTTGCCGAGACCCAGCGACCCCAGCTCGCACTCAAAGGGGCTCGACAAAACAAACCCTCCTTCCGAGCAAAAAGGAAGCGTGAGGGTCGTACAAAAAGATAGGGGAGTTCCTGACGGCCCTCTCACTCTATGCAGAGGCTAGGGGGCTCTTCCTGCAAATACGCCGAGACCCCACAACTCAGGCTCACGCCCAAAAGGGGCCTCGGCAAACAAACCCTCACACGCGAGGGGCGTATAAAAAGTCAGGGGAACTCCCGACGGCCCTCTCGCTCCACGCAGAGGCTAGGGGCTCTTCCTGCAACCTTGCCGAGACCAGTATGGGCTCGGCAAACAAACTCTCCGTCCGAACGAAAAGGATATGTGAGGGGCGGATGAAAAAGTCAGGGGACCCCCGACCGCCCTCTTGCTCTAGGCAGAGGCTCGGGGGCTCCTCTTGCACCCGAAGACCAAGACAAACGGTCCAAGCCCATGCTAGAGGTTTCATTACAAAACATGATAAAGGGTGCCGAGCCCATTACGGTCCAGGGGTTCGAAGGCTGGGCCTCCAAGAGGTTTCGACAGCCACCCCAGGGCAACAGAGTCAGGGACGACTTCGGGGTGAGCCTACGAATGTCCCAGGTCAGAGTGAACAGTCGCTCAGGGCGTCCTAAGTTGTGTCCGAGACCGGCAGGGAAGTATCCGAATGGGATCCCACTATAGGGAGGCACCGAGCCACCGAGGCCCAGCGAACGGCCTCGGCACCCACTAGAGAAACCCTCTGGTACTTTTGGAGTGTGTCTCTAGACCGCTAGCCGTCACCTAGCGAACGGGGCTCGGGCCTCCACTCGGACTACCCGATAACAGCTCACAGGAAGTGTCCACGCTCGCGCCTATCGAGGGTAGCCTGGCACATTCCACCCCTCCTTCTGAGCGAAAGGAAGCATGAGGGTCACACCCAAAGTCAGGGGGGCCCTTGACGAACCTCTCGCTCCACGCGGAGGCTAGAGGGCTTTTTTCCTGCAGCCTCGCCGAGACCCCCGCAACCCGAACTTGCACTTATGGGCTCGGCAAATGCAATAAGAACTACTCGCTCAAACGCGAAAATGGAGAAAGCCCCTGGAGGAGTAACTTCACTCTTCCAGGGGCTTGGGGGCTACACCCGGCGGGTGCGCTCGCGCGCACCCACCGGAACCTCAAAAAACAAACCCCAATTCCTACGGAGCAGGTATAAACCCAGCCTCGGCAAACCCTCGGGGAGAGTGCACGCACTCCCCCCGAGGCTCGGGGGCTACTGTTGAGTACCTTAGAACGGGGTACCCCAAGCAAACACCAAATGGGTCGCTCAAGTCCCATCTAAAAAATAAAGCTAGAAGGTAAGCCGTGGGCCCCTCACCCACCACGACCGAGCCCACTGGGTCCTCCTCCTCCTCGCCTTGAGCCTCGAGCAGGAGGTCTTGGCATCCTAATGCAAACTCCACCTCGCGCGAGGCTCTCCAGGGAAGGCCTCGGCAGGGAACGCCGTCTCCGCCTCGCCCGAGGCTCTCCACGGAAGGCCTCGGCAGGGGGTGCATTCTTCGTATCGCGCGAGGCGCCTCGCGCAAGGCCTCGGCAAGGAGCCCGATCTTCGTCTCGCGCGAGGCCTCATTCTCTGTGTCGCTCGAGGCCGGGTCGTCCGCAGTCCGTCACCCCCCGCCTCGACCGACCCTCCAGACAGCGCGTCATGTCTCATTAATGCTTCAACCACTCCCGCAATCTCAGCCGGACGATGGCTCAATACCACAGAATGGCCGACGGGGCCCGAGGTCGCATCAGCACCATACCAGCCGGGACAGGGCACAGCGGGGATTACCGGCCACTGTGTGCTAACGTTGTGCCCACGATCAGCGCCATACCGGCTGGGACAGGGTACGACGGGGATTACCGGCCACTGTGTCCTAACGCTGTGCCCACGATCAGCCGCCCACTCGAGGCCTCGGCACTGTACACCAAGGTCTCGGCTATCTTGGGGTTCGCGCCTGCCGAGACCCCTCCACCGCGGTGCAGCCTCGGCACCGACCAAGTCTCGGCCTCGCGCACAGTCCGTCCACAGTGGCTTGCACGTTCACCGCCGCACCCACTCCGAGGTAGTCCCGGGGCTCCCACGACGCACAGGATCTGATGGGACGACCACGCCGCTCCAGTGCTCCAAGGACGGACCACTCCGACGACCACGCCGCCACAGGAACAGGCTACAGGGCCCGGACACGCCGCCTCTGTTCACACGACACCGTATAGTTAGCTCATGTACCGTCCTTGTCCTCCCTTCAGGCTATAAAAGGAGAGGACTTGGGCCGTTTTAGGGGAGGGACGAAGGAGGACACCTGGTAACACACACACGCGCACATCCCTGCCGCCTGAGAGCAACGCCTCAAGCGGCCCGCACGACACCTTGCCGAGACCTGGGACCGGCTCCCTCTCTCCCTTAGCTTGTAACCCACTACTACGAGCACTTCGGTGCAAGGAATACAAGATCGACCTCTCAGACTGGACGTAGGGCCTCGATTGCCTGAAACAGTATAAACCTTGTGTCTCTTTGTATCACCATCCGGAATCGGGAGCACGCAGAACAAATTCAGTGGTTGGTTGAGTACCCCCGGTCCGAAACACCGACACTATATATCTAGAAAAGTTAGAACGTATTAAATATGTCTGGATACATAGTAAATGCCACTAGAATGTATTAAATATGTCTGGATACATAGTAAATGCCACTATCTCCATTTCAAATGTCTAGAAAAGTCAAAATGCCTTATAATTTAGAATAAAACGAATATGTATCTAAAAAGCTAAAATAACTTAAAATTTAAATCAGAGGGAGTACTTCATAATTTACCTTTTTTTGACATGGTAGACAAATGCAAATGCACAATGTGCTAGACTATGTAATACTCCATTCTAGAATTTTGTAAAAAAAATCCACTCCAAAAACGTTCGGCTTCCGGCTTCACTTGACTTCATGAGACGCGACCTCCACTCGCCACCAAGCTTGCGCCACTGCAGGTTCCGCGCGTTGTCCACGACGATCGTTGCGGCGCGCCAGGGCACCTGCATGTGTCATACTTCCTCTCCACCACACCTGAGCGCCGCCGCTTGCCTTCCTATCTCTCCACCGCCACTCACCCCCAACGCGGTGGGGTCCACAGCGACTGCTCCGCCGCGGTGTTCTCCACCGTGCCCAGCTGCTCGCATGCCGTCATCCTCCCTCTCCACTGCACCCGAGTTGAAGTGAAGATCATCCATGGCGGACGATCTATTTGTGCACAATGTGCTCGAGTTGCAGAATCGATACCGTGCAGCATTCTGGACAATGAGGAAGGATGCATCTCGGTCAAAAGCTTGCAAGCCCCGTTGAAGTGAAGATCATCCATGGCGGACGATCTATTTGTGCCATCATTATTCACCATTGTATTCGAAGTCCACACGGGCCGTGCCAGACTAAGTTACATAGACATATATCAGATGAGCTGCCTGATTCACAGAATATAATTGGTATCACATAGGAAATGAGCGATGTTTGTGCTATAGGAGAAAAGGATGAGCTGTCTGGTGAGCAAAAATGAGATGCATTATTGTTAGAACTGTAACGCTTGATCTTTTAAGGAAAATAGGAAAGGGTTACAATTTGTGAACCGAACTGTACCATGATTTCTTGAACTCTGACAGATATTCAAATTGTATTATGAACTGTAAGGATGAGGAACAAACTAAACAGCAGTTAAAAGCGATGTAGTAGCAAAAAAAATTAAAAAGTTACAGATATTCAAATTGTATTATGAACTGTAAGGATGAGCAACAAACTAAACAGCAGTTAAAAGTGATGTAGTAGCAAAAAAATTTAAAAAGTTGCGCCGTTGCCGGGGATCGAACCCGGGTCACCCGCGTGACAGGCGGGAATACTCACCACTATACTACAACGACTGTGTTGTTTAGGTTACCTATCTTTCTAAATTCATCTATTATCTACCAGCGCCAGGAGCTACGGCTGTCGCCTACTCCGCACGTTGAAAGAATTGCTCTTCCATCTACATGAACATTAGCTTTTAGGTGAGGCTAACATTGACTGCTGCCAACGTTGGTGAAGCCCTTAGAGTTCGTCTCATCTCATCCTTAAACTTTTTCTCAATCCTCTCTCTCACCTTACACACGCACCGGCATGAAATGCATGACGCGCATTGTATAAGTCAAAATAGTAAATATGTTGTTTTCACATTTTCATATCTGCCATTGTTCTCTCTCACACAAAGAAGATTATGGGGAAGGGAGAGTGAAGCTAGGGTATCGAGGAAGCCGACATCGCATCTTCTTCTTTTTTCATCTTGCGATCATATGACCTTCATTTTATGGCAAAGCTATATATATTGTTTTCAATAGTAAAAGAACTTGGTAATGATTTTTTAATGAAAATTTTCTATAGCAATTGCAACACTCAAGTATATTTGCTGACAGTGACGGTGTGTAGTGGAGGTGAAGCGGCTGGGCTTCAACCCTCTCTTGCTCGGCGTTGTCACATTCACACCTACCAGCGGACGACCACTACTGAAGTACAAACATACGTCACACGACCACTATTTGAAGTACAAACATCAAAATTAGGTAGTTAGTCCATGCGTCAGAGTAAGAAATCAGCAGTGCCTAGGTAGCTCTGTAGCGCCGCCCCCCCCCCCCCCCCCCCCCCCCCCCCCCCCCCCACCCCACACACACACAGAGTTTGTTCAAGGCCATGCTCTGGCACTGTTTGCTGGTATAATAAAGATTGTAGTAAAGATGAGGCACATAATGTGATTACGATGATGCTAGAATGGATAAAAAAACACTAGATGATTCTATAGCAAAGGTGTTTTGGCCAATTTTGGAACCATATAGCTAGATGCTTGATCCAAACCGGTACTAGAATTTTTTGGTTTCTTGTCGATGTGTATGATCATGATCCTACTCACCGTCACAACTAGCGGTTATGCGATCGCCCACGACGGCACGGGTGTGTTTGTGTCTTCACTTTTTTGTCAATAAGAAAAGATGCACAATCTTAGCGAATTACTTCTGAATAACTTCAGAAATCATATGGAAAAACCATAGCATTCGTGACTCATTGCTCAATTCTACTTTGATTCTCTATAGGCCAATAATGTGAGACCATTACACGGTTAAAGCTAAGCTGTTCGAACTTCGAGCAAATAAGGTACTCTTTCTACTACTATATTAGTGTGGGGGTATGGCCCCGGTGTCCACAAGACAAGACATATGCCGTACCATCAGAGGTGGTCCAACCAACAAGATCAAGACGTGCACGGCGCTGCTCAGCGTGCAACGCAAGATATTATATAGTACCAAATAAGCTACTTTTCTTGTAACCCTGCCCCTCCAGAGTATATAAGGAGAGACAGAGGTCCCCTAGCGAACAAGATACATACATCTACAACGATCGATACATCTCATACTCAATACAATACACCAAAGACACAGGATGTAGGGTATTACGTCGATCAGACGGTCCGAACCTGTCTAAATCGCTATCTCTGCGCCTTGTGTCACCATTCGATTCCTGATCACGCGCACCTCCACCGATCAATCTACCATCGTGGGAGCATCTTTTGTCGACAATTAGTATTAGTCTCGAAACACTTTAAACAGAAAATAACTAGTGTAGAATTTATCTAATAAATAATATAGAATACTCTTATTGATAAAAATAGTTTGAACTATTAAATCGCCAATCTAGCTCTATGGCGTTTTTGTGTGCCCGCTCGCCGTTCCCCTGTGAGCCGGGTAGTCTGGGACGGACAGACGGTGGTTGCATATGGCCGCAGCCCGCCGGTGTCTTCCGCCGAAACGTTCCATTTCCGTTGTTCGGGCCGAGCGCCCGAGCCCACGTTGACACGTTCTGAAACCGCGATGAGCGACGACAACAACAACAAAAAAAAACAAAAAGAAAGGTCGCCGTTGCCGGGGATCGAACCCGGGTCGTCCGCGTGACAGGCGGAAATACTCACCACTATACTACAACGACTTGCTTGTCGTACGGTGCAGACTTCTTTTATTAGTGTGCTAGAAGAAGAGATCGCGACTACCTCATTATGGCCTGAATCCCGGTCGCCATCGACATTTCATAAAAGCAAAGGACATGCATTATGAATCAATTGTACCTTAACCTGATCAAGCAACAGCACTTCGATCAAACCAGGAAAAGCGTGCGCAAGCTTTACCACAAATTCCGTTCAATAAAGATATAAGTAAAGTGCCTTTTATTTGCGTCTCTGAATCTAAAAGGTAGCAACTAGCAACGACTCCCCAATGCACGCCACCTGCTTTCGCGCCATGCACTTCCCAACTTGATCTCTTTCTGCTAGTGCTTTGGTATTTGGTACGTACGGTACGGCCGCTCGAATCCCGCACGCACATCGTACGGATCCACCTCATCAGATTAACCGAACAACCAAACAGCGCCTGCACGCACGCACTGTTCGATCGTGTACCGAAAAGATACCATCCATGCATGGCGGCACGCACTTCGTCCGCCCGGCTTATCAGATATGGTACAATATGTTTTTCTGATAACAAAAACAGCTGTAGCTGGCTTTTTCGAAGAAAAAAAAAACCGTCAGCCAAACGGCTGTCACTGGGCGTGAAGCGTGCAGTCCATCGGATGGAACCCAACACGCCCCACCGCGAGATCGTACACGACCTCCACGTTCTGCATCTGGAAGCTGCCCAGCACCGCCGCCGGCCCGCCGGCGTCGTCTTCCATCCTCTGGAACAGGAGGCACTTGACGACCACGGAGTCCCGGATGGCGGTCACGGGGTAGTAGCTGCTCAGCTTGGGCAGCGCCAGCCTGGCGCCGCCGGTGAGGTGGAGGGTGATCGGCGGCAGCTCGTCGTCCGCGCAAGGCGCGCGCGCGCAGGGGACCTTGAAGCAGAGGTCGAACCCCGTCCTCGCCTCCAGCTCGCGGGACCTCTCGTACGGCGCGGCGGAGATGAGGGACGCCAGCACTGACGCGTAGAACGGGTCCGGCAGGTGCGTGTACGTCGTCCCGGTGTCCACCAGCACCCCGCCGTTGCCCTGCGCGTCGATGCCGCTCAGGCTGGGAGGTGCGGCCATGGCGGCGGAGCCGCCGGAGCCGTCGTCTCCTAGGCCGACACCGTCCAGGCCGACGTAGTAGAAGTTCGGGTACGTGGCGCTCGTCAGCATCGGGGTGAAGACGAAGCCGGCGGCCGTCGACGCCGACGACAGCGCGAGGGTCGCCCATCACCAGCGGGCTGGTGAAGTTGGGGTTCCTCGCGAACCGGAAGCCGAGGAAGCAGTGGGAGAAGCCCTTGCCCAGGAACCCGAGCTGGACGGCAGGGACAGGGCGCCCCTGCCGAACCCGGCGATGCCGAGCGGCTCCCGGATGGAGCTGCCCACGCAGCCGAAGGCGAAGCCAGGGAAGGCCACGGGGAGAGGGCCAGCGCCGGCGCCGCCGCTGCCGTGTATGCTCCCATGGAGCGTCACGGAGTCCCTGGAGAGGGAGCCGAGGACCAGTCCTCCACCGCCGTAGGTGTAGGAGAACGGAGGGCAAGGTCTGGGGCACAGGCCGCCGGTGAAGGCGGGGATGGCGCACCCCGCCGCCGCGCACGGGTCGAACCTGTTGTCGGAGCTGTGGACGTCGACGCAGAAGCGGCTCCCGCAGAGGTCCCTCGTGTTCGACGAGGATTCAGACGGCAGGAACGTCGGAGTCGGCTTCACGGAGGACCCACACTCCATGCACTGGTAGCTGCTGCTGCCACAGGGGACCCAGGTGAGATCACTCCCTGTGTCCAGGTACACCTGGAAGACCTGTGGAGGAGTGCCAAGGTTCAGGGACAGCAGGTAGCCATCTGTGTATGTTGTCACTGGCTCTATGATGTCCAAGAAGTCATAGCTTGTGGAGTTCACTAGTGCCATGGATGGGGTATACAGGGATCTGACATGGCTAAGGCCAAGAACCAGGCTGCTCTGGGTCTGGGGTGGTCTGGTATCTTCTGCATTGCAGCTGAAGAAGCTGGATATGATGCAGAGAACAATGGTGTATATCTGAATGAAAGGATGCATATTGTGTGAGTCTGAATGTCTGATACAGCATAAGAGGAGAATTTGGGCTATTTATAAGCCTTAGAAAGTTGTGTTCATCACAATCAAGATATTGAACTAGCAAGTATAATATTCAATGGCATTCTTGGCTGGAAATTAGCTTCAGCTATATGCTATCTGATGATCAAAGGCTCTCAATGATGCCTGTCATGCTGAAAATTTACATTTATCAATATAGGGTACTTGGTGCCAAATAAGATGAATGATCAGGTAGTGGACAGTAGCCAAATGTATCCATATTATGCAATTAAAAGATGAGCTCGAACAACTATTTCATTGTTTGTGTAGCAGGTTTTGCAATGCATGGCCAACATAGCAAAACATAAAGGGACTACTTTTGATGTCAAGAGGGCACTTTCCAAGCATCTCATTAGCTGGTATCTAGGAGGGTTCATAGTACCCCTCTGACACCTTCAACAACCTTTAGTGTCGTCCATTTGTCTTTGTTAATAGAGAGCAATGCTAATCCAACAGACACTTGCATTTGTTGATTGTACTAGAAATGTACTTCTATTCTGGGATCCTGGAATTATTTCTTCTGTATTTCCGTTCCATGTTGGAACCCACAGATGGTCTCTATAATTTCAAGAATAATATATGTTCTTTCTGTATTTCCTTTCCATGTTGGAACCCACAGATGGTATCTATAATTTCAAGACTAATAATATATGAAAAATATGCACACTAGAAACTTCTGCAAAAGCTTTCTGGTTTCAGGTTTTGATGTCCAGCTTAGACATTGTTTACAGACTTAAGCTTTAATGGTGTTGAACCTTATATCAGTTTGTAATATATCCCAAGTTCCTAACCAAATCTGACTAATGAATAGACTCAAATAACGATATCAAGAATAAAGTGGTAAAATTAATTAAAAAAGGGAACCACTGCTATTTACTTTATTGCCTAATGCCTATCCCAATTTGATTGTAACTAAAAGACTTTGTTATTGTTGATAACTTCATTGCCTTTCTTAGCTTCTTTCTCCATCATGGTCAAAATTAATGGGAAAGGGCAAAAAATGGGACTGAAACAGGGGGGTATTGACCATGGTCTCAGAAATCTGAACGTGAAAAATTTGAAGCTATCGCATAAACCTAAATTTTCCGATATAAAAGCACTAACTTTACAAATCGATGAACTATTAAAATTACATTAAGCACACACAGGTTAGACCTAAACATATACACAAAACCATAGAGCATGCAGAAAACAAGCTGAGCAGTCACAACGAAAAAGCTGAATTACCAGCATATCTGCATTAGTGACTAAATTTGTACATAGCTGTAAGTGAATGTACAGATGGAATGGATAGCCGTGGATGTACATGTATGCAGCATTCCCCTATTCAGCATGCCTTTTGGCAAGTGTCTTCTTGAGACCTTTTACGATCTTGGAAAACCATATTACATTCATAGTGAATAGTATGATGGGGGCAACAGATATCAGAACACAAGCAAAAGTGTCCATCTGCTTAACCTGTCAACGAAAGTTACCAACTGATAAATATATGAGTGGTCTAATTTGTGTACTGAATTCATTAGAACCACCAAATACCTGATCATAATTTGTAAGGATGTGATAAAACAAGTAGATGAACAGAACTATCCTGACCATCTGCATTAAGAAATTTCTTTCAACATTAGCACACTGCAAACCACTATACAATGAGATTTGAGATCCAATGTGCAGCCGTAACAAAAGGCACCATACTGATCAGGCCACCAAAATTTGCATCCAGTTAAAGCTATTACCCTTGATTGCTAGGGATGAAATCTACTGTCATAGTGTCATTGTAATGAAAATGACAAGTGAAGTGTTTTGGCACTTACCAGCCAAGTAACAAACATTGCAACTCTCCGTTGACGATGTAAGCTTTGGAATTTTTCTTTCCAGCAACATCAAGGAACCTTGATGACACAGAGGTAGACAGAGGTAGAACAACAGCTTAGATGGATTCAAAGATAACATCCAACCAACATTTTCGTGTGACCTGCTAATTTATTCACTTACCATCGTAGGTTGATTCCTGGGGTGGTAGTCTCAGAGATGAGAAACATGTATGTGTATAACTGTCCTTCCCCAGAAAGCATAGAATATACAGCACAAACAAGGCACAGAATGTGGTGGAAAACCTGACAAAGGACTACCAGGAGTAAATGTTGCAAGCAGATAATGAAGTCTACAGGGGGCAAATGAGAGCAATATGTCTAGGTTTAAAACGAGAAACGAGAGGGGGTGGATAGCCAGGTAACAAACATCGCAACATCATGATGTAGCATGTTTACTTACATACTCCATACCACCAAGAGAAGGGTAGAACCAAAATATCATTGCAAGATCTGCAATGAAGTACCCAACAGAGACCTGGTAAAAAGGAGAACTGAGTCATATGAGACCAGGGAACATAAAATATACTCCCTCTGGTCACAAATACTTGACACATTTGACTTTGCATGGTCTTCAATGCATATCTTTGAACAGTAATTTCTTCTAGATTATATATTTTAAAATATTTCAAACATAAGAGATTTTGCAAGTATTTTGAAAACAAATCGACACATAATTTGCATGCTTCCAAACTAAATAATATAATAGTTAGTAATGTTTGTAGTTTTTAAGGTTTGACCAAGTCTTGTCCTAAACGGTAAGTTTTGGTGACCAGATGGAGTATGTCAACAAAGAAACCTGCCTGCTAGAACAGTGTCAACAAAGTAATAGCATACCCCCAATGTAAAATTGGAGAGGTGTGAACTCCGAAACGTTACTGGATCATCCAGCTGATCAGAGAACAAATCTGATAAGAAGACTAGGTATACTGACATCATTGTAATGAATACTGCATGGACAGTGGACATTCCTCTGGAACAGAGAAGGATTAGATCAAGCATCATCAGAAACTTATAGATAACCTGCTGGATAAATTGCAATGCTAATCTCACCTGTTGTTCCATTCAATTTTTTTCATCTTTGTAAGAGAGTCATAACCTTTGAAGTAGACAGAACTGATTGTGTGTGTGAAGTCATAGGACTGAAGTAGTAAGAACAAACAATAATCAAGATATTAGATGGGGCTTTAGTATGTTATACGAGGTTACAGATCATCTGAAAATTATCTTGAAGAATGTATCATCAGCATATTCAATTTCTGAAACTATGCCTGGTATTAACATCATACGGTTGAGACAAGTGAGTTATTTCAACTCTCAGTGATTCTGTTTATTTGTAGATTTCAAAACAACACTACAGCTAGTGTTATGCAGTTGAGTCATCTCTTAGCTTAGCTGTGCCACTTGGTTGAGCCTTAGAAAAGATCTTATAGTTCAAATTCATTTTGTTTTTGAACTGTTGTCCACATTTGCCTTAAGTTGCATCCACTTTCCATGTATTTTGCTTTCTCTTATACAATGCAAAATATGCAGTTACCATACATATCGTAGAAAACGAACATCGTACTGTTATGTTCAAATGCTTTTTTCAAAGAATTATTTTGCATTAGGTGTTAGCTCAAAAATGTGATTCTTCTTTTCAAAATGTTTCCCATTTATGCACAGCTTAGAACACATTGAGCTAAATTCAAGAAAAATAGCTACCTTTCACACTGGAAAAAGAAAGGAACTATAAGCCTACCTTTCACACTGGAAAAAGAAAGGAACTATAAGCCTTACCTAATTTCTCTTTTCCACTATAAATAAGGATTAGGCAGAAAAATAAGATTTGCACAGGTTGCCACAAAAAAGGCCTTCACAATCTTTAAAAGTATTTTGCTGATTCATGTATTGGATAATGAACAGTAAGGTTCGAAATGAAACTCAAACAAACCACTGAGCTGATCTATCAAGTTATGAATATTAAGGTTCAAATGAAACTCAAACAAACTACTGAGCTGATCTATCAAGTAATGAATACTAAGGTTCGAAATGAAACTCAAACAAACTGAGCTGATCTATCAATTTACACATGTATTTTGTTTCCATCTACAGATACAAATATGGTCCCACATAAATGCACTGCAAGATTAAGCATCAAATTTAACAGATGAAAGTCGGAGTGAGTAAATAACAGTACCAACTTGCACATCAGGAGCCCCACGAGCACAGAAGTGTATAAAACATATGAATCTGCTAGCAAGTATTCCTTAAAAAGTAGTTCTGCTTTATACTTATAGGCCTTAGCTGCCATGATTGGGTCAACAGGAAAATCCATGATCTGATCTATCAAGTCAACACCTATTAATAAGTCAAGGAGATGCATGTTAATTAAGAACAGAAAGGAAAACAAACAAACAAAATTGAATAATAGAATGAATAATAAGTGTCTCATGGTATCTAGGGTCCCATAGATAGTATGAATATTGGGTGTGTAACAACCAGTGGAATGGGGTGTTGCCAGAGCCAGAAGTATTAATACAAGATCAAGCTGTTTGAATATTTTTGGAATTTGTAGAATTTCTAGAGGATTTGCATCGCCTTTTGGCTTGGAGCCAGGGCTGCAGCTAGGGCAGCCCGAGCCCTAGCTCCGCCACTTGGAATTGCACAAAAAGAGGAAACATATTTCAGGAAAATTGGGATTTTCATCATGGGTGACTAGTGCTTTCGTGAAAATATCATATATCCAGATATGCACCCCTTCACCCATTTTCACTCATTTGCAATAGCTAGTGCATTTCCACCTGTTATGCATCTTTACGTTAAAAAGGAAACTTGATCCCTAGGGGAAAGAGAGAAAGACCTCCCCTGAGACATTGCATCAAGAAGAGGATCACAACACAGGGACGAGAAAAGAGACCAAAGGCTGGACCACCCAGGAACACACTCAGCAAGACCCTTTTTTGCGAGACCCAGGGTTCAGTTGGTGGTGTAATAATTGGACGCCCTACCACCAGACAATTTCACCATTCACCGATATCATTTTCAGATATTCCCTCAGTTCAGATCCAAATTACAGTACCGCGAGATCGTACACGACCTCCACGTTCTGCATCTGGAAGCTGCCCAGCACCGCCGCCGGCCCGCCGGCGTCGTCTTCCATCCTCTGGAACAGGAGGCACTTGACGACCACGGAGTCCCGGATGGCGGTCACGGGGTAGTAGCTGCTCAGCTTGGGCAGCGCCAGCCTGGCGCCGCCGGTGAGGTGGAGGGTGATCGGCGGCAGCTCGTCGTCCGCGCAAGGCGCGCGCGCGCAGGGGACCTTGAAGCAGAGGTCGAACCCCGTCCTCGCCTCCAGCTCGCGGGACCTCTCGTACGGCGCGGCGGAGATGAGGGACGCCAGCACTGACGCGTAGAACGGGTCCGGCAGGTGCGTGTACGTCGTCCCGGTGTCCACCAGCACCCCGCCGTTGCCCTGCGCGTCGATGCCGCTCAGGCTGGGAGGTGCGGCCATGGCGGCGGAGCCGCCGGAGCCGTCGTCTCCTAGGCCGACACCGTCCAGGCCGACGTAGTAGAAGTTCGGGTACGTGGCGCTCGTCAGCATCGGGGTGAAGACGAAGCCGGCGGCCGTCGACGCCGACGACAGCGCGAGGTCGCCCATCACCAGCGGGCTGGTGACGTTGGGGTTCCTCGCGAACCGGAAGCCGAGGAAGCAGTGGGAGAAGCCCTTGCCCAGGAACCCGAGCTGGGACGGCAGGGACAGGGCGCCCCTGCCGAACCCGGCGATGCCGAGCGGCTCCCGGATGGAGCTGCCCACGCAGCCGAAGGCGAAGCCAGGGAAGGCCACGGGGAGAGGGCCAGCGCCGGCGCCGCCGCTGCCGTGTATGCTCCCATGGAGCGTCACGGAGTCCCTGGAGAGGGAGCCGAGGACCAGTCCTCCACCGCCGTAGGTGTAGGAGAACGGAGGGCAAGGTCTGGGGCACAGGCCGCCGGTGAAGGCGGGGATGGCGCACCCCGCCGCCGCGCACGGGTCGAACCTGTTGTCGGAGCTGTGGACGTCGACGCAGAAGCGGCTCCCGCAGAGGTCCCTCGTGTTCGACGAGGATTCAGACGGCAGGAACGTCGGAGTCGGCTTCACGGAGGACCCACACTCCATGCACTGGTAGCTGCTGCTGCCACAGGGGACCCAGGTGAGATCACTCCCTGTGTCCAGGTACACCTGGAAGACCTGTGGAGGAGTGCCAAGGTTCAGGGACAGCAGGTAGCCGTCTGTGTATGTTGTCACTGGCTCTATGATGTCCAAGAAGTCATAGCTTGTGGAGTTCACTAGTGCCATGGATGGGGTATACAGGGATCTGACATGGCTAAGGCCAAGAACCAGGCTGCTCTGGGTCTGGGGTGGTCTGGTATCTTCTGCATTGCAGCTGAAGAAGCTGGATATGATGCAGAGAACAATGGTGTATATCTGAATGAAAGGATGCATATTGTGTGAGTCTGAATGTCTGATACAGCATAAGAGGAGAATTTGGGCTATTTATAAGCCTTAGAAAGTTGTGTTCATCACAATCAAGATATTGAACTTGCAAGTATAATATTCAATGGCATTCTTGGCTGGAAATTAGCTTCAGCTATATGCTATCTGATGATCAAAGGCTCTCAATGATGCCTGTCATGCTGAAAATTTACATTTATCAATATAGGGTACTTGGTGCCAAATAAGATGAATGATCAGGTAGTGGACAGTAGCCAAATGTATCCATATTATGCAATTAAAAGATGAGCTCGAACAACTATTTCATTGTTTGTGTAGCAGGTTTTGCAATGCATGGCCAACATAGCAAAACATAAAGGGACTACTTTTGATGTCAAGAGGGCACTTTCCAAGCATCTCATTAGCTGGTATCTAGGAGGGTTCATAGTACCCCTCTGACACCTTCAACAACCTTTAGTGTCGTCCATTTGTCTTTGTTAATAGAGAGCAATGCTAATCCAACAGACACTTGCATTTGTTGATTGTACTAGAAATGTACTTCTATTCTGGGATCCTGGAATTATTTCTTTCTGTATTTCCGTTCCATGTTGGAACCCACAGATGGTCTCTATAATTTCAAGAATAATATATGTTCTTTCTGTATTTCCTTTCCATGTTGGAACCCACAGATGGTATCTATAATTTCAAGACTAATAATATATGAAAAATATGCACACTAGAAACTTCTGCAAAAGCTTTCCTGGTTTCAGGTTTTGATGTCCAGCTTAGACATTGTTTACAGACTTAAGCTTTAATGGTGTTGAACCTTATATCAGTTTGTAATATATCCCAAGTTCCTAACCAATTCTGACTAATGAATAGACTCAAATAACGATATCAAGAATAAAGTGGTAAAATTAATTAAAAAAGGGAACCACTGCTATTTACTTTATTGCCTAATGCCTATCCCAATTTGATTGTAACTAAAGGCTTTGTTATTGTTGATAACTTCATTGCCTTTCTTAGCTTCTTTCTCCATCATGGTCAAAATTAATGGGAAAGGGCAAAAAATGGGACTGAAACAGGGGGTATTGACCATGGTCTCAGAAATCTGAATGTGAAAAATTTGAAGCTATCGCATAAACCTAAATTTTCCGATATAAAAGCACTAACTTTACAAATCGATGAACTATTAAAATTACATTAAGCACACACGGTTAGACCTAAACATATACACAAAACCATAGAGCATGCAGAAAACAAGCTGAGCAGTCACAACGAAAAAGCTGAATTACCAGCATATCTGCATTAGTGACTAAATTTGTACATAGCTGTAAGTGAATGTACAGATGGAATGGATGGCCGTGGATGTACATGTATGCACATTCCCCTATTCAGCATGCCTTTTGGCAAGTGTCTTCTTGAGACCTTTTACGATCTTGGAAAACCATATTACATTCATAGTGAATAGTATGATGGGGGCAACAGATATCAGAACACAAGCAAAAGTGTCCATCTGCTTAACCTGTCAACGAAAGTTACCAACTGATAAATATATGAGTGGTCTAATTTGTGTACTGAATTCATTAGAACCACCAAATACCTGATCATAATTTGTAAGGATGTGATAAAACAAGTAGATGAACAGAACTATCCTGACCATCTGCATTAAGAAATTTCTTTCAACATTAGCACACTGCAAACCACTATACAATGAGATTTGAGATCCAATGTGCAGCCGTAACAAAAAGGCACCATACTGATCAGGCCAACAAAATTTGCATCCAGTTAAAGCTGTTACCCTTGATTGCTAGGGATGAAATCTACTGTCATAGTGTCATTGTAATGAAAATGACAAGTGAAGTGTTTTGGCACTTACCAGCCAAGTAACAAACATTGCAACTCCGTTGACGATGTAAGCTTTGGAATTTTTCTTTCCAGCAACATCAAGGAACCTTGATGACACAGAGGTAGACAGAGGTAGAACAACAGCTTAGATGGATTCAAAGATAACATCCAACCAACATTTTGTGTGACCTGCTAATTTATTCACTTACCATCGTAGGTTGATTCCTGGGGTGGTAGTCTCAGAGATGAGAAACATGTATGTGTATAACTGTCCTTCCCCAGAAAGCATAGAATATACAGCACAAACAAGGCACAGAATGTGGTGGAAAACCTGACAAAGGATACCAGGAGTAAATGTTGCAAGCAGATAATGAAGTCTACAGGGGGCAAATGAGAGCAATATGTCTAGGTTAAAACGAGAAACGAGAGGGGGTGGATAGCCAGGTAACAAACATCGCAACATCATGATGTAGCATGTTTACTTACATACTCCATACCACCAAGAGAAGGGTAGAACCAAAATATCATTGCAAGATCTGCAATGAAGTACCCAACAGAGACCTGGTAAAAAGGAGAACTGAGTCATATGAGACCAGGGAACATAAAATATACTCCCTCTGGTCACAAATACTTGACACATTTGACTTTGCATGGTCTTCAATGCATATCTTTGAACAGTAATTTCTTCTAGATTATATATTTTTAAAATATTTCAAACATAAGAGATTTTGCAAGTATTTTGAAAACAAATCGACACATAATTTGCATGCTTCCAAACTAAATAATATAATAGTTAGTAATGTTTGTAGTTTTTAAGGTTTGACCAAGTCTTGTCCTAAACGGTAAGTTTTGGTGACCAGATGGAGTATGTCAACAAAGAAACCTGCCTGCTAGAACAGTGTCAACAAAGTAATAGCATACCCCCAATGTAAAATTGGAGAGGTGTGAACTCCGAAACGTTACTGGATCATCCAGCTGATCAGAGAACAAATCTGATAAGAAGACTAGGTATACTGATATCATTGTAATGAATACTGCATGGACAGTGGACATTCCTCTGGAACAGAGAAGGATTAGATCAAGCATCATCAGAAACTTATAGATAACCTGCTGGATAAATTGCAATGCTAATCTCACCTGTTGTTCCATTCAATTTTTTTCATCTTTGTAAGAGAGTCATAACCTTTGAAGTAGACAGAACTGATTGTGTGTGTGAAGTCATAGGACTGAAGTAGTAAGAACAAACAATAATCAAGATATTAGATGGGGCTTTAGTATGTTATACGAGGTTACAGATCATCTGAAAATTATCTTGAAGAATGTATCATCAGCATATTCAATTTCTGAAACTATGCCTGGTATTAACATCATACGGTTGAGACAAGTGAGTTATTTCAACTCTCAGTGATTCTGTTTATTTGTAGATTTCAAAACAACACTACAGCTAGTGTTATGCAGTTGAGTCATCTCTTAGCTTAGCTGTGCCACTTGGTTGAGCCTTAGAAAAGATCTTATAGTTCAAATTCATTTTGTTTTTGAACTGTTGTCCACATTTGCCTTAAGTTGCATCCACTTTCCATGTATTTTGCTTTCTCTTATACAATGCAAAATATGCAGTTACCATACATATCGTAGAAAACGAACATCGTACTGTTATGTTCAAATGCTTTTTTCAAAGAATTATTTTGCATTAGGTGTTAGCTCAAAAATGTGATTCTTCTTTTCAAAATGTTTCCCATTTATGCACAGCTTAGAACACATTGAGCTAAATTCAAGAAAAATAGCTACCTTTCACACTGGAAAAAGAAAGGAACTATAAGCCTACCTTTCACACTGGAAAAAGAAAGGAACTATAAGCCTTACCTAATTTCTCTTTTCCACTATAAATAAGGATTAGGCAGAAAAATAAGATTTGCACAGGTTGCCACAAAAAAGGCTTCACAATCTTTAAAAGTATTTTGCTGATTCATGTATTGGATAATGAACAGTAAGGTTCGAAATGAAACTCAAACAAACCACTGAGCTGATCTATCAAGTTATGAATATTAAGGTTCAAAATGAAACTCAAACAAACTACTGAGCTGATCTATCAAGTAATGAATACTAAGGTTCGAAATGAAACTCAAACAAACTGAGCTGATCTATCAATTTACACATGTATTTTGTTTCCATCTACAGATACAAATATGGTCCCACATAAATGCACTGCAAGATTAAGCATCAAATTTAACAGATGAAAGTCGGAGTGAGTAAATAACAGTACCAACTTGCACATCAGGAGCCCCACGAGCACAGAAGTGTATAAAACATATGAATCTGCTAGCAAGTATTCCTTAAAAAGTAGTTCTGCTTTATACTTATAGGCCTTAGCTGCCATGATTGGGTCAACAGGAAAATCCATGATCTGATCTATCAAGTCAACACCTATTAATAAGTCAAGGAGATGCATGTTAATTAAGAACAGAAAGGAAAACAAACAAACAAAATTGAATAATAGAATGAATAATAAGTGTCTCATGGTATCTAGGGTCCCATAGATAGTATGAATATTGGGTGTGTAACAACCAGTGGAATGGGGTGTTGCCAGAGCCAGAAGTATTAATACAAGATCAAGCTGTTTGAATATTTTTGGAATTTGTAGAATTTCTAGAGGATTTGCATCGCCTTTTGGCTTGGAGCCAGGGCTGCAGCTAGGGCAGCCCGAGCCCTAGCTCCGCCACTTGGAATTGCACAAAAAGAGGAAACATATTTCAGGAAAATTGGGATTTTCATCATGGGTGACTAGTGCTTTCGTGAAAATATCATATATCCAGATATGCACCCCTTCACCCATTTTCACTCATTTGCAATAGCTAGTGCATTTCCACCTGTTATGCATCTTTACGTTAAAAAGGAAACTTGATCCCTAGGGGAAAGAGAGAAAGACCTCCCCTGAGACATTGCATCAAGAAGAGGATCACAACACAGGGACGAGAAAAGAGACCAAAGGCTGGACCACCCAGGAACACACTCAGCAAGACCCCTTTTTTGCGAGACCCAGGGTTCAGTTGGTGGTGTAATAATTGGACGCCCTACCACCAGACAATTTCACCATTCACCGATATCATTTTCAGATATTCCCTCAGTTCAGATCCAAATTACAGTTCACTTTAGTATGTCCTAAGAACAATATATTAACGCCTACCAGTTCAAATAAATGCACAATTATCAAAGCTAGAAGTCTCGAGTTCAAATCCTAACAGGCGTAATTAAATAAAATAATTGTGAACGACTCTTATTTCCACGATTGAGGCATGAGGGAGCGTGCATGTGAGGGGGAGTGTTGAAATATATAAGTGAATTGTTCACCTTTCCTTAAGAGCTTAAACTTTTGGGTTGAACTGGTCCGTGCATGCAACTCAATAATAAACTTGGCAAAAGTTAGACAAATTTGACTTATGAAAAAGCTAAGCGAGCTACAACTTAGAATGGAGGGAGTATATCCTTTTAATAGCATGTATCTTGAATTTCACACAGGAGCCAGTGCAAATAACACAAAACAATAACAAATGCATACTGTTACAGCCAACTACATGATATCAATCCCCCGTTGCATTCCACATGGACTGGAAGCGCCGAAAAACTAGAACTTTATACAAAAACTAAGATCGAAGCGCAAAGAAAACTAAATATCTCTAGCAATCTAGCACCCACTGTACTTCCAGATGGTTGACAAAACTACCAATCAATAATCGAAACCCACAGCGGAATACACCGCGGGGATCCTGTAACGCCGCTGGATCAGACGAAGCCGAAGCACCCAATCTACCAGCACCAGGCGAAAGCAGCCGAACAAGCGGAGAAGCCGGGAGAAAAGGTCGGGAAGGATGGGACGAGAATGGCACCGACCGTTACCTGCGCGTGGCCGTGGCGGCGGTTGCGAAAGAGGGAGGTACGGCCTACTGGCGGTTGCCGCGAGTCTGGGGTTGCGTCGGAGAAGAAGCAACCGGATTGGATACTCGGTTGGATTGGAGCCTGGAGTTGGAGGATGCTGATTTGTTGATGATTGCTTCAGTGGCTTTTGTCCCTGTGCTTGTTTCTTGGAAGGGTGGTTAATCAGGCTAGAGGATGGGGGCGTGCAGAGGATGGAGATTGGAGAACGTGCTAGAAGATGCAAAGGGCAGGGAAAAGCCCAGGGCAAAGGAGATTATTGAAGAAAAAGAAAACACAAAGGCAAAAGGCAAATGTGACAGCAAACGTGCCGTACTTCAATCATACACATACGATCTACACGTATTGGTACAAGTTTTTTTTTGCGAGGATGTACATACTAGTATATTACTCTCTCTAGTCTAAATTATAAAATATTTTAGCTTTTTTTATACATAGTTTTTTTAATATAAATTAAGTGTACATTATGTTGAACATATAATAAATTTAATGTATCTAGAAAAAACAAAACATCTTATAACTGAGAATGGATGGAGTATTGTATAAAAATGTAAAAGCAATCACAATCAACCTTCCAAATTTTCATGAGTGGTTCCAAACAATAATGACCTATGTTAGACTTTACTCCCTAGTTCTAAAAAGAGCACACTTCTAGGTTTTGATTAAGTCCAAAAGAATTAAATTTGATAAAATTTATAAAATATAATATGAATATTTATGTCTTTAAATATATTTCAATATATATAAATATATTGTATTATTAATCTAATGATACTTATTTGGTACCATAAATTTTAATTAATTGTCTTCTTGCCATACAAACTATGAACTCTTTTGGAGACTGAGGGACTAGATGCTTCCTCAACTCAGCACATGCTCCTTAAAATGTTATAAAATATGTTGCCAGTGGTTAGGACATTTCTCTCTCCGTCTCTCACGATCAACACAGTATATGAAAGTAGAACACAAACACAAAGGATAGAGAGACTATTCTTTATTTCTCTCAATATTGATAATTTACAATATAGAGCTCCCACATATATACAGTACTGCCAAGGTCTAAGAGTTTGGTAAGAGCCCACATGCAAACGGACTAGGATTAGGATTCCTTCTTCTCTTTTCCTTCTAGGATAGAGTCCGTATATTTTACAACACTTTCCTTTGGGCGATTACCACGATATGCACATGTCTCGTTAAAAACTTCATCCGAAAATCTAGTGGGAAAAAACGGTTCTTGGAGAAAAGAGTACATTACATTCGTTAATTGCTTTGCACATGTTGTCTTATTAAAAACCTTATGTGAGAAACCTTCTAGTAAAAACTTACATAGTGAAAAAGAGTACAACATTTAACCTTCTTGGTCATGTATTCTTCAGGATATTCTATTCTTCATGAATAGATATTGATCTTCATGATCTATACATAAACTTTAGTATTTTAGTAAATATATAATCTACTTGATCTTTGTAATTCTAGTAGTTTACCTTTAAGGTAGATTCAATAAAAATATGCTCCCCTCATAAAGCCAAATTTTGAACTTTATTGTTCAAATCACACTTTACATAAATATGTACTTAATTAATGGTATGCAATACCATAATACTATATCTTTCAAAAAGTTAGCTCATAATTCTTCTATGAATTGTATGGGTATAAAGAAGAGCAATATGCTTCATGCATAATAACCACTTATTAGTTGTGCAAAACAAATAAATTTTATCCTTCAAGGGACTATAGGAGTAAATAAGTTACAATATTAAATATCTTCAAGATAGTGCATCAAATCTCATACTAGAGTTTGAATAGTTACAATTCTTCCTTAGTGGATTTTTATATTATATGTTCTACAAATCTTCAGGATTTAGATTGTATTATTAAATAATAAATCCAATCTTACATTTGGCATTTAGGGGATAATTCAATTACCAAAATCACCAATATTCTCATACCTTCTATGGTATTTAGAGGATATCATCAATTCATTGCTAGCCTTTCAATATGCACTTTCTGAGTGTTTGTATGACACCTTCATGGTATTTAGGATTCCTCGTTTTCTTTTTCTCGGGTCTACATTCACTTCACTTCAGGAATTAATGATGCTTTTCAAGAATTGATTGGTAAATCCTTCATGGATTAAATCCTTCAAGGATGTTCTCATTCTTAGTGAATAACATTTCTCTTCTATAAGATATATTCTCTACTACATGAGAGATTATTATGTTATATACACACTGAGATAGTGTTATTCACTATAAAGTCATTCGATGACTATTCCTTCTAGAACATGCTCTTCTTAAGACTTCAATATTCATTGAGGAATATATTATATCTTAGACGTCTTAATACTTTATATGAGATTTAATTTCCATATGTTACGATTTATATTCTTCAGGAACTATATGGATATTCATAATCCACTTATTAACTGCATATTTAATATTCATTCATTTCATTTGCCAGAGATATATAGCAGAACATTTATTTCTTCTGAGTAGGAGATTCAACCTCAATTGCTTTCTTCATTGACCCCATATAATCGCTATAGGCGATTTTGCCATGGACTTTGTTTTTTATCCGGGTTCTCATAAGAGAAACATTTGTAATTATAGAGGTAACGTTGTTGACAACTATTATTTTCTCCCAATATTCTCATAATATGAGATTATTCTGTCTCTTTGTTATTTCCCAAACAAGAGATGATTTGTGGTTCTACATACCCAACACTAACGATGCGCACGCTTAGTGTGTTAGATTTCATCTTAATGATGATCCTCTTCATGAGGTGCTTAACCTTCTTAATGAGATGTTCTCTTCATGAGAATGGAGGAGTTTCATTTTATTTCTATCCAACAAATCACACTAAACTAGAATCCACAGGCGTCCCTGTAGATTTGAGCTTGATAGTATACAACATTTAGTTTACTACTAGTAAACACAACTTCTGGTTTATAACTTCAAGTTACTCCTCTCATTTTCAAAAATATCTGGCATATGCTCCACTTCATGCTTTACAAGAGCATTAGTCAAACTATTGTTTGATTTAGTGCGTGATATTATTCCTGCTTCAAGCTTCAAGGAATATTTTTTCTCTTAAGACCATTTTCCTTCTATGAAAATAATATTTGGCATTCAACATAGGCTTTCTCTCCCCCTAATGCCAATATTAGATCTTTAATAGCATACTTCAAAAGATATCCTCTATCATGGGCTTAAAATAATTCAAATTCATGTATCTCCAACTATAAGTGGAGGCCCATTTGTGTATGTTATGATGTAGTTTTATGGGAAATATTCATGCACATATTTTTACATGGGGGTTATTATTCACTAAATGCAACGAGCTAGAATACATAAACTGCACTTAAGAATGTTCAGCATTTTTACAAACTCAGGATGTTCTCCCCCTGATTTGCACATATCATGGTTAAAAAAACCATTTTATTGTTTAGCTTCTTTATTGTTAGAAAAAATGATCCAATTACTCATACATAAAAAATGGACCATATACTTCAAATGTATATAATACGCAACATTCAAAATCACATGGAATTTCTTCTAGAAATTTCTAATTGCCATTAATACAAAATTCCCGAAATGCCTTTTCTTAAAAAATCCCAAATCATCTAAGTGTGTAATCCACTATCTTAATTCCACAATTATGCATCCCATCAATTGGGCCACTTCTCCATTTAGCTAATTTTAGATTAACCGACTCCCTCTGATCTTAGTCTACTTGGCCATAGACCAATGTATTGCTTATGCATGCAACACATTGAAAGTAAAATATTTCTTAGTTCAATGAGAACTAGCATGCTAGCTAGCCAATTTAATTATGAGGAGAAAATGTAGTAGCTACAAGCTATGAATATAGCTTCTATGCTAATACTCATGCAAGAGTGGAGAAGTTGTAGCTCAACGAGAGCACAACATAGTGATACACATTCATGTGTAACGTAGAATGTTGGTATTCAATCTAACGTAAGATAACAACAAAATACAAAGCTACAAGCTTACTTGCAATTTCAAGCAATGTAGAGAAAGTTAACTCGGTCGAAGAGGACGCGGTTAGGACTTCAAGTCCTAATACATGCACTTAAAGATAAATTTAGGAAGGTTATGCCTATTAAATATATATTACCCATATTTTCTTATGCCTTTACCCAAAATTCCTCCCCCTTTTTATGCCATAATTACTTCAAGTAGTAATAAGCTTCATGCATCTATGAATAATCATTTCAAATGTTCCATAGAATTCAATCATACTCTTAGTATTCAATGATTATGGCATGAAATTCATATATCCAGTATACTATTCAGTGTACAACAATGGATTCATGGTAGGACATAAACTTCTAGTTTCTGGGCTAAAGTATTAGATACTTAGTGTTGGTGTTTTGGATCACCGGCTAGTAAATTTGTATATGCGCGTCTGGCCCGGATGGTGTACTCAGAGGACACAAGGATTTATACTGGTTCGGGTAGAATGTCCCTACGTCTAGTCTGTTGCTGCTCATGTTACCAGCATTGGTTTGTATTTGGGGTTACAAACGAGCGAGAGAGGGAGAAGTTCCCAAGTCTCTGGTGAAAAGATCAAATTGAGTTGAGTCTTGCTGAGCTTGTTCAGCCGTGTGCTCGTTAGCTCTATCTCTTCTTGGGGTGTCCTGCTTTCCCTTTTGTAGGTGAAGGGGAAGGCATAGGCTATAGAGAGAAAGAAGGAGAAAAATGAGAGAGAAGAAGGCCTCTAGGGCCGTTGGGTCCTTCTCTTTCATACAGGTCTGTCGACGCTATAGATGGTGACGGGGATAGCTCCACATCGGGCTTCTATTCACCACTGGTGCCAAGCCCTTGTGTCATCAACTGGTCATGGCATCCCATCTCATCTTGATAGACAGCGTGGTGAATCGACATGCCTGTCAACGGCCGTACGGAGAGTAGGCAGCACAACAACCACGCACCTATCACTGTTGGCGATGTGAACCCCCAGTCATGTTGAGACATGCCCGCTTCCCTCCCGATGTCAGAATTTTGACCCTAGGGCCGTACTCTTAGACCCATAGTGGTTGGAGGCGATATGGGTCCCCGTCGGGTGAGACGAAGCCCGTACCCCAGGGGTCAAGCAAGATAGAGCCTACGCCCTCAGGGTCAGGCAAGATGGCTCCCGTACCCTTAGGGTCAGGTGACATAGGGCCCATGCCCTCAGGGTTGGGCAAGATGGAGCCCATACTCTCAGGGTCGGGCGAGATGGCTCTCGTTCCCTTAGGGTCGGGCGACATGAGGCCCATGCCCTTAGGGTGGGCGAGATGGAGATCGTCCCTTCGGGGTCGGTCAAGACTAAAGTACATCCTTGATTATATAGGTGAGTCATCGTCCGTGGTCCTCAGATCCCTTCTTTGGGTATCCCTAATATTAATACTCGATAGTAGCCCCCGAGCCTGCAGAGGAGTAGGATACTCCTTCATAGGCTTTTTTAGATGGAGGGACTTTGAGGGCTTTGATCTTCTGCTTCCCGCAGGGTGCCTTTGTGGGTTGCGATTCCCTTCTGCTACGATCGGACTCCTCCGGAACATGTAGCTATGAGATTCGGGGGGTGGAAAAGATTTCTCTTGATTCTGATCCCTCCCTAGGATCCGATTGATCCACCATCATCATGCGACCACGTATTCGGTCTCCTTGCGAGTCCAACTTCTCTCGAGCTCCCGCGCGTAGGAAGGGTCCAGTCGACGGGTCAACTTGTCTTGCGATCGTCTTCCCTCAAGCGTTTTTTCGATAAAACAGAGGGGCTGAGCCATGCCATGTTTTCCTCGATGGACAAATCATGGTGCTTGGTGAGCTATTAATGGGCTAGTCTGAGTAGGGCCCTAGCTTTCCATTCATGGGGGTTTGGCATGAGTCAGCTGGTGTCTGACTCTAGATTCTTGACGGCCAATCCATATAGTTCTTGGGTCCATTCGATTGGTCCCAAGGGTTTGCTACCTTTCTTCAAGGAAAAACCATGGACTGGGAATCGACCAAGACTTGAACGTGGGCCGGAGTGCCTATGGCGCTCGTGCGCTCGGGTACTAGCTGCTAGCGGGCCCATCTCTTTCCACCCCTCACTCTAAAGGTGCCCCAGAGCGGTTACGAACCCGTCGGTGGGCTAACCTTTGACCTCTTGGGCCTGAATGGGCCATAGGAGCATTTTCAGCTCTGTATCCCTCCTTACCTATGATGGTTCTTGGCCCATCGAATGGGGCAAACCGTCATCCGGCGCGTCCTTTGAGGGAGCTGCCAGAGGTGGCATGTGCATGTTTCTTGGAGAGGCGATGTGACATGGCGTGGAGGTGATGAAGAGCCATGGCCTAGAGAAGGATTTCGACAAGGTGAAGGCCTCTGTCCTAAAGGAGAGCGATGAGCATGATTCCCTGTGTGTCACCATCCAGCTGGTCTTTGACGACCGTGAACTAGCCCCGGAGCAGGAGACATGCTTGTGGGCAGTTCATGCCATCTAGATTACAAATCGAGCGTGTGAGATCATGAGGGATGCGCTTCGCTTCGGCGTTCACCGATCATTTATGATTGCCCATTCTCATTACGAGAACATCCATCTGGCGATGATGAACCAGGGCTTCGTGCCCATCTACTCTGACACCAAGCTAGAGAACATCAAGAAGGAAGTAACCCCTCTGGCGTAGGACTTATCTGCCAAGATAGAGGATGTGATCATCCCCCAAAGAATTAGTTAGTTAGATAGGCCAGATGGCGAACTTGTAATAAGTGGTCAAGTTCTTAACTTTTGTTATGGACAAATAGACTTTTGGGTCTTCTCCCTTTTTTCATATAAAAAGGTTAATATGTTTCAACCCTTTCCGTTGTTAAGGCTATAAAGCTTGAGGTATGGACGAAAAAACTCTGATCACGCTGGTGAGCAAAAATGCTGTAGCTGCTGGGGCATAGGTTTCTTGTAGTCCAACCAGTTTTACTCAGTGTTTGTTTCCGCAACCCTTGCTTCTAGATCTTAATATAGGAGAGGGTCAACAGATATACTCTTATCAGCCTCTAAGTGAGGCCTGACCCCTTGCCATTGCTGGGGTCGGGTGTCACTAAAGTGAGAAAACGATAGCAAAATCGATAAGAGAAAGTGTTTTTTATTTCAGAAATGTCATTCTTAATTTTCATAAGTACGCACATAGGTTAGGGGTAAAAGTGACATAGCTGCTTGATGTTTCATGCGTTGATGAAGACCTCACCGTCGATGGCCATGAACTTGTAGGTGCCCGGTCGAAGCACCTCCGCGACGATGTACAATCCCTCCCACAGCGGAGAGAGCTTGTGGCGGTTCTTATTGCTCTGGATGAGGTGGAGCACCAGGTCCCCGATGTTTAAGGCCTGACCCCACACCCGATGGCTGTGGTACCAGTGCAATGCTTGTGGGTACTTGGTCGAGTGGAGGAGGGCAACATCGCGCGCTTCATCAAGCTAATCCATGGCACCTTCGAGGGATGCCTCGGCTCCCTACTCGTCTTACGCCCTAACCCTCGGCGCTCCATAGTCGAGGTCTGTCAGGAGGATAGCATTAGAACTATAGACCATGAAGAAGGGTGTGTAGCCGGTGGCCTAGCTAGGGGTCATCCTCAGGCTCCAGAGCACCATGGGGAGCTCCGTGACCCATCGTCCACCAAACTTGTTCAACCGGTTAAAGATCCTAGGCTTGAGGCCTTGTAGGACCATGTCGTTCGTGTGCTCGACCTACCTGTTCATGCGGAGGTGCACCATGGTGGCCCAATCGACACGGATGTGGTATTCATCATAGAATCGAAGGAACTTTTTCCTAGTGAACTATGTGCTGTTGTCTGTAATAATGGAGTTTGGGACTCCAAAGCGATGGACGATGTGAAGGAAAAATAGCATGGCTTGCTCAGACTTGATTACAGAGATCGATCGAGCCTCTATCCACTTTGTAAACTTGTCTCTGACGACAAGCAAGTGCGTATAGCCCCTGGGCGCTCTCTTGAGAGGTCCGAACATATCAGGCCCCTAGACTATGAACGGTCACATGATGGGGATCATTTAGAGTGCTTGGGCTGGCAGGTGGGTCTGTTGAGCATAGTATTGACACCTTTCATAGGTGCGTACAATCTGTTCAGCATCGGCTACTACGGTCAGCCAGTAGAAGCCTTGTTAGAACGCATTTCCGACTAGGGTCCTAGGTGTGGCATGGTGCCCGTAGACCCCATCATGGATATATCATAGCAACTACTTCCCTTATTCGATGGGGATACAGTGCTGCAGGATCCTAGTGTGGCTTCGCTTATAGAGCTCTCCCTCGATAACGACGAAGGACTTGGCGCGACGTGCGAGCCACCGAGCCTCCATTTTGCCCGTCGATAGCGCCTCACAGAGGAGGTAGTCAAGGTAAGGCATTCTCTAGTCGGCTAGAGGGTCAGGCTTTGCCGCTGGATCTTTATCAACCTCCATGACTTTAGAGTCGGAAGGATCCGATGGTTGGTTAGCCTCCGAGCCTAGGGTAGGTGGCCTATCACTAGTTTGTTTTGGCTCCTCATAGTAGATCAAGGGATTATACTGATCGCTGGTGAAGATGCCTATTGGCATCAGCTCTGGTCGGATGCCATCTTTGCCAACACATCGGCTACTTCATTGAGCCTCCTCAGGATGTGATTGAGCTCGAGACCATCGAACTTGTCCTCTAGCTAGTGGACTTCTCAGCAATACGCAGCCATTTTGGTGTTGTGGCAGCTTGACTCCATGACTTGGTCGATGACCAGTTAGGAGTCGCCCCGGATGTCAAGCCATCAGATGCCCAACTCGACAATGATGCGTAGGCCATTGATGAGTGCCTCATATTCGACCACATCGATGACCACTTGGGACTTGATGGTCGTCTGAGGGGCATATGAAATGTCCTGACCCATCAGCTCGAGTGCCCACTTCACAATTCTTCCTGTGGCATCCCAGTTTTGGACGACCTCGCTGAGAGGGAAGGACGTCACGACTATCACCGGGTGCGACTCGAAGTAGTGATGCAACTTCCTCTTGGTGATCAGGACGGTATACAGGAGTTTCTAGATTTAGGGGTAGCGAGTCTTGGAATCAGACAAGACCTCGCTAATGAAGTACATGAGATGCTATACTTTGAGGGTGTGTCCCTCTTCTTCCTGCTCTACCACCAGGGCAGCGCTGACCACTTGCGTGGTGACTGCAATGTAGAGTAGGAGTGGTTCCCTGTCGGTTGGGGGAACTAGGATCGGGGCCTTTATCAAGAGTGTCTTGACCTTGTCAAGCGCCTCCTGGGCCTCGGGCGTCCACTCAAAATGGTGCGAGATAAAATGGCTAATAGAGGGGGAGACCTCATTCATTGAGGTGCGAGATAAAATGGCTGAGCATGGCGAGGCATCCTATAACTCGTTGTACCCCCTTTATGTTCTGAATCGGGCCCATCCACATGATGGATGAGATCTTCTCTGGGTTGGCTTCGATGCCGCGCTTGGAGATGATAAAATCCAGCAGCATACCCCTCGGGACCCTAAAAACACATTTCTCGGGGTTGAGTTTGATGTCGTTTGCTCAGAATTTTGTGAAGGTCTGCTCTAGGTCGGCTATGACCTAGTCAGCTCATTTGGACTTGGCCATGATGTCATCTATGTAGGCATCAACGGTTTGCCTGATGAGGTCCCTAAAATACTTGAGCATACAACGCTGATATGTAGCCCCTGTGTTTTTTAGACCGAACAACATTGTGACGTAGCAGAACGATCCAAACGGGGTGATGAAAGACATCACGAGCTGGTCGAACTCTTTCATCGAGATTTGATGGTACCCGGAGTACGCATCAAAGGAGCAAAGGGTTTTGCACCCTAAGGTTGAGTCAACTACTTGGTCTATATGCGGCAAAGGAAACAGATCCTTTTAACACGCTTTGTTGAGACCCATGTAGTCAACACACATTCTCCATTTCTCACTCTTTTTTCTTACAAGAATGGGATTGGCTAACCACTCAAGGTGATACACCTCCTTGATGAATCTGGCCGCTGAAAGTTTCATAATCTCCTCATCGATGGCCCTGCATTTCTCCTCATTGAAGCGACGCAGACACTGCTTCACCAGCTTGGAGCCTATCCTAATTTTCAAGGCATGCTCGGTGACTTCTCTCAGAATGTTTGGCATGTTTGAGGATCTCCATGCAAAGATGTCTCTATTAGCATGGAGGAAGTCGATGAGCATGCTTTCCTATTTAGAGGAAAGTGTGGTGCCAATGCGCACCACTTTGCCCTCGGAGCTGCTAGAGTCTATGAGGACCTCCTTGGTGCCTTCCACGGGCTCAAAAGACCCAGTCGACCGCTTGGGGTCGGGCGCTTCTTCGACGATCTCCTCCCTGATGGTCACGAGCTCTTTGGAGGCGACAAGCGCCATGGCGTGTTCACAACACTCGACCTCACACTCATAGGTGAGCTACAAGGAGGTGCCGACGATGATGACCCCATGTGGACTCGGCATCTTCAACTTTAGATAGGTGTAGTTGGGGACGACCATGAACTTCACGTAGCATGGATATACCAGGATGGCATGGTAGGTCCTGTGGAACCGGACCACCTTGAAGGTAAGGGTCTCCATCTTGTAATTGGTCGGATCCTGAAGGTGATGGGCAGATCGATCTACCCAAGCGGCATGGCCTGCTTTCCAGGCACGATGCCGTGGAAAGGCACCCTGGTCGGCTAGATGCATGACCGGTCGATGCCCATGGTGTTGAGTGTCTCAGCATACATGATGTTGAGGCCGCTGCCTCCATCCATCAGCACATAGTTGAGCTGCTTCATGCTGATGATTGGGTCAACCACAAGCAGGTATCTTCCCGGCTACGTGATGCTTTCTAGGTGGTCGGTCCGATCAAAAGTGATGGCAAACTTTGACCATCGGAGGAAGGAAGGTGTGGCTGGCTTAGCCATATAGACCTCATGGCATGCAAGCTTCTGGCGGCGCTTGGAGTCATAGGCCGCTGACCCTCTAAAGATCATGAGACAGCCATCCGGTGTTGGAAAGCCACCATCCTTCCCCTCGGCATCGTTTGCCACCGGCTTGGGCTCCTTCCTATGCTCCCCCTTGTTGCAGCCACTAGACATGAACTGCTTTATGAGGGCGCAGTCTTTGTATAGGTGCTTAATGGGGAAGGCATGGTTTAGGCATGGCTCTTCGAGCAGCTTCTCAAAGTGGTCTGGGGTACCCTCAGTGGGCTTCCAACCCCCTTGGGTTGACAGCAGCCACGAGTGAGCCCTTGTGCCACTACTTGTTCTTCTTCTTGTTGGGGCGGTTGGAGGCACCTTCCCTAGCATCCTCGTCCCGCTTCGCCTTGCCCTTGAGGCGGTCAAAAATTGCTCCGACCGCCTCCTCGCCTGAGGCATGGCTGGCGGCGATGTTAAGGAGCTCCTTGGTGGTTCGTAGGCCCTTGCGTCCTAGCTTGTGAACCAGAGACTCATAGGTGGTCCTAGATAGGAAGGCTCCCATAACATCGACATCGGCAACGTCGGGTAGCTCATTGCACTGCTGGGAGAAGCACCGGATGTACTCATGAAGAGTTTCTCTAGACTTCCATCGATAGTTTTTGAGATCCCACGGGTTCTCAGGACATGTGTAGGTGCCCTAGAAGTTTCCCACAAAAATCTCCTTTAGGTCCGCCAAACTTTGAATCCGATTGGACGGAAGGTGCTCCAACCATGTTCGTGCCAAATCAGCCAGGAACAATGGAAGGTTGCGGATAACAAAACTATCACTATCCACTCCACCAACTTAGCAAGCAAGCCAGTAATCCTTGAGCTACAGTCCAAGGTTCATTTCCCTAGAGTATTTCAGGATGTTTGTTGACGATCGGTACCATGGTGGGAAGGCGGTGTTGAGGATGTGTCGGGTGAAGGCCTGAGGCCTTGGTAGGTCAGGGCCTACGCTCTAGTCCTCACCACTGTCATAACATCCACCATAATGAGGGTGGTAGCCGCGTCCAGCTTCCTCTCTCTCATTGCTTCGTCCATGCCTACGGGCATCTAGGGTGTTACATGCGTCACGGTGGAGGTTGAGACGCTCATGCACCGAAGCCACAGCATGCCCCCTGCCATCATGCAATGCCTGGTGGACAGACATGTCCCTAACATGTTGTCCCGAGGGTGCATGCTGATTGGTGTTGAGCTCACGTCGCCGAGACAACGAGCTCTCCATCTACTGCACTGCCGCTTGCTCGAGCAGCGTGTGGATCTCATGATGGGCCCAATGATCCTCGGGTGTCGTGGGCTCCAGGAGCCCTCAGAGCAAGGCCACCGTGACAGCAATGTTCTAGCTTGCCCGAGCGAAGTAAGGGAGGGCTCCATCATCTTCGATGAACCTTTGGTTCACGTCACGGGCCATGGCGTGCGCATGCCTACCATCTCTGCGATGCTCGATCTCTTGCTAGAGCTCCACGCGCTCCTACTCTAGCTAGAGTCGCACATCCTCAAGTCCCTATGCCATGCCCTTAGCTGCTCCACCCTCAGGTGAGGTGGGGTCCCTACATCTCCCTCAACCTCATCGTTGAGGTCATCTGGTGGGGTAGCCCTCCCTCGTGGATGCTTTTGAGGTGTCCCTCAGGGGTACCTGCCATGTAAAATTATCACGAGGGGTGATGGCTCCCCCTGCTAAAGTCAGAGTGAGAGGGCGACTTTAAATCTCCCATGAGAAGGTCATGGAAAGATTTTGTGACATATTCAGTCATCTCCACGAACTTGTCGTTCGTAGGGGATGGGTGCATGTACTGCGACACAAGGTGGCCAATGGTCCCCGCAGCATTGCGTAGACCTAACGGGGATGCTATCGGGGCCCTTCGGATGAGGTATTCTAGGGAGAGCGGTTCCCCTCCTGCAAGCTTCATCATGACATTGGCGAACGAGAAGGTGAGGCAGCGCAGGTCCTTCTAGGATGGTCGGGGTCCTAGGAAGGCATCAAGCTAGCGCTCTAGCCTACCATAATCGAAGCCGAGGAGCTAGTCGCTCCCGGAGGCATGAGCCTCCGACGTGTGCAGCTGTAGCTCCTCAAGCACCTCAACGATCGCGTCAAGGCCGGCGAAGTGGAGAGGCTGGATGACGGCAGAGGCCTACGCCAACTCTCCCTCCATCGTGATGATGAAATCTAGGTTCCCGAAGCGCACATGCATGCCCGTTATCTAGTTGATGCCGTGACTAGCCATCCGAGGCCTGATGTGGACGTCGAGACATGCAAAAAGCCCTTACCTGACCCGCCAACTGTCGGTGTTTTAGATCATAGGCTAGTAAATTTATATCTACGCATCTAGCCTAAATGGTGTGCTCGGAGGACACAAGGATTTATACTAGTTTGGGCAGAATGTTCCTATGTCCAGTCTGTTGCTGCTCGTGTTACCGACACTGGTTTGTAGTAGGGGTTACAAATGAGTGAGAGAAGGAGAAGTTCCCAAGTCTCTGGTGAAAAGATTAAATGGAGTTAAGTCTTGCTGTGATTGTTCAACCATGTGCTCATTAGCTCTCTTTTTTTTGGGGTGTCCTGCTTCCCCTTTTGTAGGTGAAGGGGAAGGCGCAGGTTATAGAGAGAAAGAAGGTGAAAAGCGAGGGAGAAGAAGGCCTCTAGGGTCACTGGGTCCTTCTTCTCCTTCATGTGGGTCCCACCGATGCTGTAGATGGTGATGGGAATGGCTCCACATCGGGCTCCTGTTCACCACTGGTGCCATGCTTCGGCATCATCAGCTGGTCGTGGCATCCCATTTCGTCTCATGCGAACGGCGTGGTGAACCGACGTGCCTATCAGCGACCGTATGGGGAGTCGGCAGCACAGCGACCACACACCCATCACTATTGGCGAACCCCCAGGCATGGCCTGATGTGGCTATGGGTCACGTCGAGACATGCCCGCTTCCCTCCCGATGTCAGCAGTTTGACCCTAGGGTCGTACCCTTAGACACGTAGTGGTTGGAGGCGGTATGGGTCCTCATCGGGTGAGACGCAGTCGTGCCCTAGGGTTGGGCAGGACGGAGCACGTGCCCTCAGGGTCAAGCGAGATGGCTCCCATACCCTTAGGGTCGAGCGACATGGGGCCTGTGCTCGAGCGGTCGGGCGAGATGACTCCCATACCCTTGGGGTCGAGCGACACGGGGTCCGTGCCCTCAGAGTCGGGCGAGATAGAGACCGTCCCTTCAAGGTCGGTCAAGGCTAAAGTATGTCTTTGATTATCTTGGCGAGTCGTCATCCGCGGTCCTCAGATCCCTTCTTCGGGTATCCCTAATACCGATACCCGACACTTAGTTTTAGGATTATACAATTTCTTGGCTAAATTGATCCTTCCAAGATCAGCTAATATGCTAGTATAGTCCAATTGTTCATATGACTATAGAAAATCCAGTTTCCCTTCTACCTACATGGTAATAATATACAAAGAACTATAACCTTCATGGTCAATTGAGGCTTCTTTTTGGATAAAATTAATGAAAAACTTATTTAGATAAACAAAAATAGGCAATTGTTTATATGTGAAACATATAAATCTAATTTATTCTATGAGAAATAAACACATATTACTTCAAGTAAGAATTACAACTAAGAATTTTAAATGTTTCATATTAGTCTTCAAGCTAATAAAATAACCATTAACCATTTAATTCAATGGAAATTAAAACTTAATGCACCACCGCTACTATATACTAATACTTCTATATAGTATAAGTTTAAAGACAATACAAGTAGCACATGGTTTAAGTTTTTCTTCTAGAGAAACCTTAAAAATTCATTACCTATTCTTACATGTCTTGGCTTCTATGCTTGATATTTAGCAGCTTCATGCATGCTTTATTTCATAGTGGTGATATGTAATCATGATCCTTCTAGGAGTGTAACATATGCAAGGCATATATCCTGGTTCATAGAGCTGTCTAAAAATTCTAACTCAACTTTATTTGAGTAATTTCTGATGATAAATTCAATACTTCATGTATTACATTGCTCTTTGATATTCTATACACAAGAGACATTTCTTCACGAATATACATTGATAAAATCTTATTTACCATCTTGTCTTCTAGACATTTAATACAAAGCTTCAAGCTATTATTTATAGAGTAGCATTATACCTTGATCCATAGGCATAGAAGCTTGAAAATTTGACTTTCGGTGTAATATGATATTTCGTAATCATAATTTGGGATTTTTCTCATGCAGTGAGTCCCACAATGCATTTGTTATTGCTCCTGGCCATATACTCATTCTAGAGAGTAATCAGGAAATATATCCTGAGTTCACTACACTTTAATGGTAGCAAAATATCCTACATGGATTTAATAATGACTATAACAAATAATTCTACTATTCTGAGTAATTCTAGGAAATTTCTTCTTCTTTTGACGCATGCATATGTTAACATAAATTTGACCATGTGCATATAAGTTTACTACATGTAAACAGGTAGCAAGGTGTAAAAAGGTAGTGGACGGTCATTCAAAATATTCTTAGAAGCATCCTAGCATTTTTTAGAATGATGGTATATGCAAATTTTCAGAATTAATACCGAGCATTCATTCATCCTAAAAATCTATTATGCTAGGAAAACAAATATGAGCCTCTCAAAGTTGATAAGTCTAAGGTCTGCAGAATTTAGAGAGGTCATATACCTTATACCATGTTACTATTGTAATCATTCAAGATTTTATTCTTGTAATTACATGATATAAAAATTCATAATGAAATTGCACTAGCATTTTTTAACTGAAATTAACAATAGTTGTAGAAAAACTTTCAAAGTTAATCTACTATTTTATTCAGAAAAAATAAAGCTAAAGCTAGATAACACGACCACTAAATTGTAGATTTAATGTTGTATATAAGTTCTTATACATACGGTTTTAGGAATATAATGTAAATATGCATAGGGTTAATTAATCAGAAAAACTATAAAACTGAATTTTCTTAATGGGTTATATTCGAAAACACCATAATTCTTAGGAAGTACAAGATTGACTCTACAAGAGTAAAGATCTTGTTCATTGCTTCGGCTGATTCTGGCCCATGCTTTCCATCCCATTAAGACCTGCTCGGCCTTTTTTCTATCTTATAAAACATGTTGCCAGCGGTTAGCACATTTTTCTCTCTATCTCTCACGATCAACACAATAGATGAAAGTAGAACATAGACACAAGAGATAGGGAGACTATTCTTTATTTCTCTCAATATTAGTAATTTACAACATAGAGCTCCCACGTAGATCACCCCTGTTTGCTTGATCGTTTCTGTGGCTTATAAGTCGACTGATGCTGTTTTGTTGTGAGAGAAAAATATATATCATGGCTGATAAGCATGGCTGATACGATCAAGCGAACATGGTGTATATAGTCCTACCAAGGTCTAAGAGTTTGGTAAGAACCCACATATAAACGGAATAGGATTAGGATTCCTCCTTCTCCTTTCCTTCTAGGACAGAGTCCGTATGTTTAAAAAAAACACAAGTTTAGCCCTCTATTTAGATTGCTTCCTCACCACGCCACACTTTGGTTAGAAGAATACCCTGTTTCTCTTTGCAATAAAAAAAAATTTTGTTTGCGAATTGCCGATGAACCAGGAAACCGTGGGTAGTGGATCTACTAGTGCCTGTGGTATGGCATGCAGAGGAAGCAATAAAAAAGGGCCTAGACTTGTAAGAGCATCTCTAAGAGACTCTCTATATCCTTTCTAAATGCTAGGAATAGAGATTTTGGAGAAAACTATCCTCCAACAGCTTTTTAAATGGTCATCCAAATATATCCATCTTCTATTCTGGATATTTCGTTAGCCAAAAATAGAAGATGAGAATGACTCTCTAGAGTGCGCATGAGATATAGAAAAACTGTTGGAGAGTGAAAAGATATAGAAAGTGATTTTTATGCAAATGGCTCTCTAAATGATGATTTAGAGAGTGAGATTTAGAAAGGCTCTTAGAGATGCTCTAAGGCTTGTGATTTTTTTATTTCCCATATAGCAAAGAAAGTTTCTTGAGATTCAAATAATTTGGGTTGAATTATTAGTTGCTAAGAAGTATTGTTTGACACGTGGGTCACAAATGTTAGGATTTTATGCTACGTTGTCGATAGCGTGATCAAGTTTGAATAACCATATTTATAAACATAAACAGATTGGACAGGGAGAGCCGCCAATCGTATAAGAAGTTCGGACTGGATGGTACAATGGGCATGATTGGTTTGTGACCAAATTTTGTTATGTCAAAGATTTGACAAGCCAAAATTTTGGCTAGTATTTGGTTTGCCAAAGCTTACCAACCTCTCACATTTGGCTTACCAAATCTATGATAAATTTTTTTGCCTAACTTTTAGTTGTCAAAACTTTAGCATGATAAATTTTGGTCACGAACCAATCAGGCCCAATAAAACGACATACTGCATAAGGTCAAGCAGCAACAACAACAAAAGCAACAAAAACTAAGGAAACAACAAAAAAAAAACTATCAACAACGATCTCTTGGAAATGCGAACTCAACACACATGGCATGGCCCGTGTCGTGATCACCTCTGCTATACTATGTCCCATATCGTTTTCATTTCTCGAGATATCAATATTTTCATTTCCCGAGATACCATGTACTCCCTCCATACTAAAAAATAAAGTCATTTTGAACAGCGACACGGTCTCCAAAGCATAACTTTGACTACTTATTTTATAAAGATATTTATCAAAAAGTGATTATGTAAATTTTTGTGAAAGTATTTTTAAGAACAAATCTATACATATGGTTTTCACATTTCCAAACTCAACAACCTAAAAGTTATTTATGATTTATATTCTCAATGTTTGACCCAAGTCTTGTCCAAAACGACTTCATTTTTTTAGTACAGAGGGAGTATGTATAAGAAAATATTAATATTTATAGTATATAATTAGTATTATAAGACAAATCATTAATATATTTTATAAAAATTTATTTAGATATATAAAATGCTGTTAATATTTTTTATAAATCTAGCCAAAATTTAAGAAAGTTTCGCCACCATGAACCCTCTAGCTTTACTCTTTTGGGGACAGAATATACATTAAAATATTGTACTGTAAAGCATGGTATGAGAAGAGGTAAATAGATGCATGCTAAAAAATGTTCTTGCACATTTTGTGATAAGCAGTGTGGTCTCGATAATCAGCAACAATGCACGGGCTTATGACAAGAAACCCATCTATCAAGTACTACATCTGTCCCTAAATAAATCAACTTTTAGAGTTGTCGGAAGTCAAACTTTTGTAAGTTGACTAAATTTATTGAAAATAGCACATATTTATGACACTAAGGCCCTGTTTGTTTCTCTTATAATTCGTACTTTTCAGCTTGTTTTTTCAGCCGGAACAGTGGTTTTCTCTCACAACAAATCAGCCGGAATAGTGTTTCGATTTGTTTTTTCAGCGAAACGAACGGGGCCTAGATTAGTATCATGAGGCACACAATAAAGTATATTTTCATAATATACTCATTCATGTTATAGATGTTAATAATATTTTTTATAAAATTGGCTAAACTTGACTTAGGACAATTATGCAAGTTGATTATTTGGGGGGAGAGAGAGTATATAGTAGGGGAATGTCGGTTGGAGTAGAAGTTGGGTTTCCTATTGACATGTCTAGTGGGAGTGCTTCTTATTGCCATTATAGCCGTAGTAGTATACATTCCTCATCAGTATAATTACCAAGTCTATTATGTGTCTCCCTGCCACATAAGTGTACTCCATCCATCCTAAAATAAGTGCACTTCTAGAGTGTAGGTGAAGAGACCAGGTTAGTGAGAAATTATATATATGCCCCTATAAAGATGTCGTTATTACATTTGGGAAGAGAGAAGTAGAAAAAGACAAGTGAAGTTAATTTGTCCTTATATCTAAAGGTACACTTATTTGGAAAAAAATTGAACTTTAGAAATACACTTATTACGGAACCGAGAGAGTAGATACTAAGGGAGTAGAGTCATATTTCCCTTATGAGATAGTGAAAGTAGCATTAGCGGTACAAGTAAGCTCTTTTTAAGGGAGCGTTTGGATGGTTACCCGCTGCATGCCACGCCGCTGTTGTGGCTGCGCCAAAGTTGTGGCGAGCAAATAGTCCACCATAGTTGCGGCAGCTTTTGGCATGAAAAATGAACTAGGCCGTTATGGCAAGGCTGCGGTGTGCCGCAAGTTCGGCAGCGAACCAAACACAACACTCAACTTTGGCAAGAAAGCTGTGGCATGGTGCGGCAAGTTCTGACTCCATCCAAACGCTCCCTAAGTCTTATTTGAGCCCCTATCTCTCTAGCAACAAGTAAAGATATTTCAAGCTTTTGGATGTAGGCTGAGAAAGCCTTCAAACTATGACCAAGAAAAAAGATCAATTTTTTATAGGATGCAAAAACTGCTAGTAGTTTCTTGATAATTTTGTACATATCTCTATGAAATTTGCTCACTGTAAAATTGGAACGTAAAACAGAATGAACGGCAGCACTGATTCCCTTCCAACTCCGGCTTCTTGAGAGTAGAGAAGAAACTGGGTTTCGTCACTTTTGCTTTCACTTTCCACTTTTCGGCACAAGTTGCTAGGGCTAAGAAAACGTGATGTACATCCAGATTCAGATTTCAGGACATCAGCCGCCCCGCCGTAGTCGCGTGAACTTATCAAACCTGGCTTCAGGCCGACTTAGGAAGAGGGGGGAAGGGTGGATAGGGGCCGCGGAAATCATTGGAGAGTGGCAGACATGCTTTTGTGGAGTCTGACATGGCTTGAGGTCATCAACAGTGAGGTCATGAACGTTCTACAAACAGGAGACGGAATATGTGCCTCTGGGGCCTTTTTTGGATACAAGAATTTCATATGAATCTACAAGAAATCAATTCATTATATCATAGAAAAAATAGAAAATAGAAAAAATTCCACATTCCCAAAGACAAAAACTAAAGCGTAGTGAATTAAGTCAGAGTGGACATTAGGAAGGCCCAGAACAGGCAACCGCGGACCGGGGAGCACATTTTGGGAAGGAACCAAGAAATTATTCTTATCTTCATATTATAAATGTTCTTTTTTCATATAGAGCTCGTTGTGGAATTTTTTACAATGGTTGGGGGAATTTCGACGGCTCACGTCGCACGATCCGATGGCCAGGAAGGCAAAAAACGATGAGACGGGACTATAGACACATCTATCGCCTCCCACCGCCTCCAAAATTAAGGGGATTAGGACTCCAAATAAAGGAGTGGTAATTCTTTTTTTCGTAGTTCTTTAATTTAATTAAGGATAAAAAGGTAAATCTATAATTGTAAAAATGATGTTTTGAGTAGTATAGTTAGGGTGTATGCGAAAGTGCAATCAAGCCCTAATTACGAGTTTTGGTGATAATAACCACACAATTAGAGGACTAATGAGATTTATCGAGATGACAAGCAGAAAACTAAGAATCGAGGATATTATACAAAACAGAGGAGCCTCCAATTACAAATGTTGACGGCGTCAAACTCAAAGGAGGTTTAAATTATTTTATATTTCAAATTTGAGTATAGGAATGCCATACTATAAAGGGGGACATAGTAAACTTGCTAAAGTGTGCAACTAAGTGCTCAATCTTATACACATACATTCTCATATGCTCAGCCAAGACAGCCAGCTTATTATTGTTTTCACCCTTGCTGTCTTGCTTGGTGCAGCAGTGTCGCACCCAAAGAGAGGCACTACCGTAGTATGGCACTGCCGCAGTTGAGCCGCGGCACTGCCGCAACTTAACTGACCATTAGGGATTGAGGGGTATTTATAACTTTTCTATCTCTCTCCAATGGCCCTTCTTCATAGGTGACCGACGCCCTACAACTCTTAGCTCTTTCGCTCTCTTCTCTATTGGTGACCTTGAGCTCTCAAACGCTCCTGTGTGATTTTTCCATCAAATCTTGAGAAAAAATACTCCAAAACTTAATTAAAGAGCAGATCTATTGTTTCCCAAAGCCTAAGAGCACTTAGTTCGCGTTTTAGCTGGTGGATTGTATTTGTTACTCATGGAGCTTACTCCTAGCCGACTAGAGTGTCGTCCGTGGAGCTTGCTAACTTGTGTGGCAGTCCCAGGAGGTTTGTAACTATCTATTGAAGCTAGTAAACTCACCCCTCATATCAAGAGTTAACTCTCTTGACTTGAGAACGAGGAAGGGTTGCAAAGCCCTAAGTTTTAGTGGCTAACCTCAACAACGTGGACTTAGGCAAGTCTTGCTGGCGAGCTGAACCACGGGATAAATAGTTGTGTCATCTTGTGCTTGATTTACTTAATTGCATTTTATATTGTTGTTGAGGTGATTTCTAGGGTTTGAGGTCGATCTACTTATATACACTTGTGCTACCACTTTCTGTCGTCGATCTGTATACTACATACCTGCAGGAACATCAGTAAATTCTCCGATCTAAGTTTCCTTTCATAGATTTTAAATTATGCCTCAAAGTTATTTGTAGGTGCGGCAGTACTGCTGTTCTGGCCCGACAGTACCTCAGATCGGCAGTGCCGCGGGGTCAGAGCGACAGTGCCACGGATTAAATTTGATGTTTGCTCAAGTTTTATTTTAACAGGCCTATTCACACCCTCTAGTCTCACCAGAGATCGTATAGTATGATTCAAGTACCGTAGTTAGATGAATATATCTTCTTGAGTAAAGTACACCAGCGGTCCCTAAACTTGTACCGTTGTGTCGTCCCGGTCCCTAAACTCGCAAATCGACCGTTTAGGTCCTCAAACTTATTTATCTGTATCATCTCGGTCCCTAAACTTGTTCGGCTGTGTCATTCCGGTCCCTAAACTTACAAATCGACCGTTTAGGTCCTCAAACTTGTTCAGTTGTGTCATCTCGGTCCCTAAACTTGGTTTTGAGTCTCATCTGGATCAAAACAGGGTGATCTAAAAACTTTATATCAAATAATAATTCATAACTTTTTCATATAAACTCGAATGGAGACAAACTTTATATCAAAATTAAAGCCCTCGACACTATCTACGACTTTGTAGTTGAATTTTTTTTGAATTAAAACTGTTTAGGGTCCCAAAATATTATTGTATGTTTATAGATTTTGAAAATTAAAATTTAAAATTAAATTTTGGGACACTAAATGACTTTAAACAAAAAACTTTTCAACTATAAAGTTGTAGATCGTATTGAGAACTATAACTTTCATATAAATCATATCAATATCCAAGATTGTTTGATAATTTTAAATTTTTTGAAATTTAAAATTTAAAATTTAAAATTATCAAACAATCTTGGATATTGATATGGTCTATATGAAAGTTATAGTTCTTAATATGATCTACAACTTTGTAGTTGAAAAGTTTTTTATTTGAAGTCATTTAGTATCCCAAAATTTTAATTATAAATTTCAATTTTCAAAATCTATAAACATACAATAATATTTTGGGACCTAAACAATTTTAATTCAAAAACCTTTCAACTACAAAGTCGTAGATTGCGTCGAGGGCTTTAATTTTGATATAAAGTTTGTCTCCATTCGAGTTCATATGAAAAAGTTATAAATTATTTTTTGATATAAAATTTTTAGATCATCCTGTTTTGACTCAGACGAGACTCAAAACCAAGTTTAACGACCGGGATGACACAACTGAATAAGTTTGAGGATCTAAATGATCAATTTGCGAGTTTAGGGACTAGGACGACACAACGATACAAGTTTAGGGACCGCTGGTGCACTTTAAGGCCTGTTTGGTTCGTCTAATAGCTACTAAGTTTAGTAGCTTTTAGTCACTTTAGTAACTTTTTAATCAAACGCTATGATTAAAAGCTACTCAAAGAGCTTTAGTTCTCTATAGTAACTCTGGAGTTAATAAAAGTGACTAAACTGTTTAGTAGGTATTGAAGTTTATAGCTCCACCAAACACCCTCTCTCTGTCTTCTTCTTGGTTAAAAAAAATCTTCTTCTAGGTTTCACCCGCCGTTGTCCACCAGTCCCGTCGCCGCATCCGTGCGCCGCCGTCCGCCCGTCGCCGCATCCGCGCGTCGTCGTCTACCTGCGATGAACCGGTGACCGTCGGAGTGGTTCTTTTAGAAGTTCCTGGAGGAGGCCGTGCTCGACGAAGGATATGGCGGCGAGTCGGCCACCGCACGGATGCTTTGCCCCTGTAGGTGGACGTGGAGCCGCGACGACGACCAGTGGTGGCCACGGCGCCCTGCAGGTAACTCCACCTCTCTCTCCCCGTCCATCTTTGCCTTGGGTCATCTCCTGTGAACCAGTCTCGATTCTCGCTCAGTCCACCGCAGCCAAGTCCACCCCGCCCTCTGCTGTTTCATCTCCTCCCCGCCGCCGCCCTGTGAACGCAGTCCCGATTCTCACTCCGGAAGAGGCCTGTACGTTTCCTGCACCTTCCCCTCTCTTGCGGCTACCCAGATATGCTTGCTTCCTACTGCCGTTGTATGGCCTCGATTTGATTTGTTCTAAGTTAGATTAAGCAATTTGCAAACGTTGATGCAATTGGGATGTAATTTTGTACTGGGATGCTCGTAGTAAATCAAAACTGTAGTAAATAAAAAAAAGGTTAAACTCTTACAATGCCTTCAGATGTAATTTCGTACTGGGAACTTTCAATTGGCTAAAGATAACTTATAAAAAAGTGCAGTGACAGGTCTTATTTTTTATGGAAGTGTCTTTCACTTTCATGGAAGCATACCTTTCTTTTTGTTGATTGGTTCAATAATGATAGTTGAGATGATGTACAGCTTTGTTCCTTGTAAATAAGGCTCAGTTAAGGGAGATTCATATACGACAAGTACTGTTTCTTTTTAAATTGTAGCTCAAGCATATAGTTAGTGGCATTAAATGGTACCCCATCCCAGTAAAGTATAGAATATCTGCCGTTAAAATTATGTCATTTGTGTTTTGTCCAAACTGCATGTGACTGTTACTTAGTAGTCAGAGCAACAGTGTGGGCAGTCTGAAGCCTGCAAACTTACTTGTTAGTTCTATCTAGCAGCCCATTTACTAGCTTTACTGTCATTTTTCAGTTTTCGGTTGGCATTATCTTCTCTCTTTATCAGCAGCTTCATCCTGAGTGCAAAAGGTTCAGTAGCTAGCATACTTGCTGATCACATTTCGATTGCTCCCAGTTATTTGCTTGCCTGAGTAGTACTGCCGTAGTGACATCATCAGAGAAGAGAGGTGGTCCTAGCACATGTTTTTCTGCAACCAAGTTTTGTGATGGTGCTTTACCATAGTTGCTGCTAATAGCAGTTACTGCGATTTCTCAGTCGACACAGAGATAAATTGCCATGTGAATAGCTGCAGATTTCTCTTTTTTGTTAGTGCAAACTATCAAGCTGCCAAGTATATGAAATGATTAAATGAGTACTAGTGTTTCAGTGGTTACTGGTTAGCTATCACAACAACTTTGATGTCTGTCCGTTCATCTCCAATTCCCTCCCTCCCCTGCTGTCTGTTCTCGCAAATTGAATTCTATTGAAGTTTTGCATCTGAAAGTTGACAAAATTTTGATCAACCAGAGTAGATAGATAAAGAAATTCGTGATCATGATACTCGGCGTTGCTAGCCGATCGAGTGGCACCTCAAGCGATTGGATTTTGTCATATGGCCTCTGTGTAGGGTGTGTGAAATGCTGTCGACAAGTTGCTGCAAAAATGTGATATTTTCTACCATGAGCAGATATGATGCTCTAGCAAGTAGCAATTCTTATTCATTGTCTAGCTAGCATTAATGTGATATTTTTGGTTTTAAGATGGAGTACTGATACTTCAGGCTTCGGTTATCAGTGAACTGCTAATTCATTTTATCAGTTAAGAACTTTTAAGATTGTCAGTTCTTAGTACTAACCCTTTTAGTTGTTACTTTAGCTGGTTCCTTTTGTGTGTCAAGCTGCATGCTCTTCAGTACCATGCATATAGTTTCTCTCTTTTATTGTATCAGCTTCACTTCTGCTTTGTTCTGCTGCAAACTAATCTGAAAAAACTTTGGGTGAATGCCTGCATGTAGCTGCTGGCCTGTTCCTGGGAGTGGTGACCGGCAAGCTGATCGGGCTGGCCACGGAGAGCGGGCTGTTCACCGGCACCAGGACTGGCACCATCACCAGCACACTCGTCTCCATTGAGGTCGTCGACTCCATCCGGCTGTGTTAAAGCACTGATTAATTTAACTTTGGAAATGTGTATGGAGGAGTACTTCATTTTTAGCTAATTATTTAAGTGATAATGATGATATGGAGAATGGCAGCTGATACTCAATTGCCATAGGGAACTTTTGCATCTGTTGTTTAACTATCCAGGTTCTCACTGCCATAGGGAACTTTTGCATCTGTTCAATTGCTGTGGGATTGCTCCCAGTTATTTGCTTGCCTGACCATAGTTTCCATAATATCCATTATCTGGTGTTTGTGGATCCATCTAAAAAATCTCAGCTTTCTGATCATTGCTGATTCTTCTATGTGAACACAACATACAAGCAAGGTCTGGTTCCGCCATCGGATGGTTGTGTTCATCGATGAAATCCTTCACATATCACTGCCCTGTGTTCTGATCTCGTGCAATCACAAGTTTAGCGAGGCATCCAACACGAGTAATATTCCGCGGCTTCCACTTCTTAACCTCCCTCTTCAGCTCCTTCTCTTCGCGGAAACCTTCACGACTGCAAACAAACCTCCGAAGGGTATCTCATTGTGGCTATTGTCCCACTCACAGTAGCTTTTTCTTACACTAAATCCTTTCTCCTTAGCGTAGTTGTTATAAAACTGAAATCATTCTTCTTCATTACCAAACATCTTCCTAATAATTTCATTGTACTCTTGCAAGACCCGGCATTTCCTCTTGCATCAATCAACAACATAGCACATAGCTTGAGTACACATGCTTCATCTAGAAAAAAAGAAAGAAAGGTTAGCACATGCTTGAGTACACATGCTTCATCTAGAAAAGAAAAAAAAAAGGTTAGCACATAGCTGGTTGTTCAATTGTTCAAGATTTCACTTCAGAATTAGGCATAGCTAGTGGATACAGTGGAATGGTGGGAAGGCCTGACACTGCATCAACGGTAGAGGCAAAATATCCAGCACTTCGGTTCAAGCAACAGTTGACAGCATATGTCAGAGAAGATATATGGGATAATGAGATATAACCTGAAGAAGGAAATAAGTCCATTCTTGACTATGTGCATACAGGTACAACAACTAAGCCATTTCAACTATGAGGATCTGGGCTGCAATAACATGGCCAGATATTTGCACTGACAATTAACCAAATCAGCACTGACTAAGCATATTCTAGTTCCTTTTCTAGGACAAACCTATTCCGTATTTCTATTGAGAACTTGCAAAATCTATACGCCTATATTTGACCATTTGTGATAGCTGTCTCAAGAGTATAATACTAACCAAGTCCTAGTTCAAGAATGTTGTATTATACTCAGCAAAAGAAAGGCTTGGCTCTTGACGGCTAGTAGTTCAATAGCTAAATAGCATGCCAAACAACTGACTAAAATATTTGCCCAAGAAATGATGTAACTACACGACAGACATACGAACCTAATCAGCTTTACTAA